>NC_139998.1:8754903-9042349 GCF_964263955.1 Coregonus lavaretus
GGTGTAACTACTCAAGACAAAACAAGACAAACGAAGAAACATCGATCGGAAGTAGCTAGTACTCCGGGGACGACGAACGCCGAAGCCTGCTCGAGCAAGGAGGAGGAGCAGCCTCGGCAGAATCCGGCTGTGCGCCGACCCCGGCCTCGGGGACGGCCAGGAGGACGCGGAGCAGGGCGAGTCGGATGACTTCGGTGGAACTCCGTCAAAAGGGAGGGATCTAAGATGTCCCTCCTAGGAACCCAGCACCGTTCCTCCGGACCGTACCCCTCCCACTCCACGAGATACTGCAGACCCCCCATCCGACGTCTCGAATCCACGATGGACCGGACTGAGTATGCCAGAGCCCCCTCGATGTCCAGTGGGGGCGGAGGAGCCTCTCGTATCTCATTCTCCTGGAGTGGACCAGCTACCACCGGCCTGAGGAAAGACACATGGAACGAGGGGTTAATGCGGTAATTTATGGGCAGTTGTAACCTATAACATACCTCGTTCAATCTCCTCAGGACTTTAAATGGCCCCACAAACCGCCGACCCAGCTTCCGGCAGGGCAGGCGAAGGGGCAGGTTTCGAGTCGAGAGCCAGACTCGATCTCCAGGTGCATAAACTGGACCCTCACTGCGGTGGCGATCGGCGCTCGCCTTATGCCTACTGATAGCCCGCTGCAGATGGACATGCGCAGCGTTCCATGTCTCCTCTGAGCGCCGAAACCACTCATCCACCGCAGGAGCCTCGATCTGGCTCTGATGCCAGGGTGCCAGGACCGGCTGATACCCCAACACACACTGAAAAGGAGTAAGATTAGTGGAGGAGTGGCGAAGTGAGTTTTGGGCAATCTCTGCCCAGGGGATATACCCCGACCACTCCTCCTGCCGGTCCTGGCAATAGGACCTCAGAAACCTACCCACATCCTGGTTTACTCTCTCCACCTGCCCATTACTTTCAGGGTGAAAACCCGAGGTAAGGCTAATCGAGACCCCCAAACGTTCCATAAACGCCCTCCAGCCTCTAGAGGTGAACTGGGGACCCCGATCAGACACTATATCCTCAGGCACCCCGTAGTGCCGGAAGACGTGTGTAAACAGGGCCTCAGCAGTTTGTAGGGCAGTAGGGAGACCTGGCATTGGAATGAGACGGCAGGCCTTAGAAAACCGATCCACAACGACCAAAATAGTGGTATTCCCCTGGGAGGGGGGAAGGTCTGTGACAAAGTCCACCGATAGGTGAGACCACGGCCGTTGTGGAACGGGTAGGGGTTGTAACTTCCCCCTGGGCAGGTGTCTAGGTGCCTTACACTGGGCGCACACCGAGCAGGAGGAGACATAAACCCTCGTCCAGGTCCTGAGGCAGCAAAGCATCCCCAAACCATCACACCACCACCACCATGCTTGACCTTTGATATGATGTTCTTACTGTGGAATGCAGAGTTTGCCAGGCATTACTGGAACCATGTCGTCCAAAAAGTTATACTTTTGAATCATCTGTCCATAGAACGTTCTTCCAAGAGTCTTGATGATCATCCAGGTGCTTTTTGGCAAACTTGAGTCAACTTTTTGGACGAGATGGGTCCCATTATGCCTGGCGAAAACCAAACACTGCATTCCACAGTAAGAACATTATACCAAAGGTCAAGCATGGTGGTGGTGGTGTGATGGTTTGGGGATGCTTTGCTGCCTCAGGACCTGGACGACTTGCCTTAATAGAAGGAACCAAGAATTCTGCTCTGTATCAGATCATTCTACAGGAGAATGTCAGACCATCCGTCTGTGAGCTGAAGCTGAAGCGCAGCTGGGTCATGCTGCAAGACAATGATCCAAAACACACAATCAAGTCTACATGAAAATTGCTAAAAAGCAACAAATTTGAAGTTTTGGAATGGCCTAGTCAAAGTCCAGACCTAATCCCAATTGAGATGTTGTGGCAGGATTTGAAACGAGCAGTTCATGCTTGAAAACCCACACGTCACTGAGTTAAAGCAGTTCTGCATGGAAGAGTGGGCCAAAATGAGAGACTGATCAACAACTACAGGAAGCATTTGGTTGGAGTCATTGCAGCTAAAGGTGGCACAACCAGTTATTGAGTGTAAGGGGGCAATTACTTTTTCACACAGGGGAATTGGGTGTTGCATAACTTTGTTTATGAAATAAATATGTAATTGTTGTGTTATTTGTTCACTTATGTTCCCTTTATCTAATATTAGGTTTTGGTTGAAGATCTGATAACATTCAGTATCACAAATATGCAAAAGTAGAGAAAATTAGAAAGGGGGCAAATACTTTTTCATAGCACTGTAAATAGATAATTTGACGTATTTTATTTCTAATATTGTATTATTTATACCAGCATTTATTTTGAAAGTTTACACAAATACTGGTATGTTGAAAGCTATTGTGTAGGCTATATGTAAAGAAATTCACTTTTAATAAAATGCAAATAAATGTTATGGGAATTACTCAATAGAGTCTGCAAAACTGAAATGGGTCTCTTGTACTGGGCAACGGGTTTAATACAGCGTACTGGTGACTCCTTACTCCACCCACTCCATTCACTGCAATGCAATACACAGTATGTACTGTACAGTGGAGAGAACAAGTATTTGATACACTGCCGATTTTGCAGGTTTTCCTACTTACAAAGCATGTAACAGATCTACAATTTTATCCCTGATGTCCGTACACAGCTCTCTGGTCTTGGCCATTGTGGAGAGGTTGGAGTCTGTTTGATTGAGTGTGTGGACAGGTGTCTTTTATACAGGTAACGACATCAAACAGGTGCAGTTAATACAGGTAATGAGTGGAGAACAGGAGGGCTTCTTAAAGAAAAACTAACAGGTCTGTGAGAGCCGGAATTCTTACTGGTTGGTAGGTGATCAAATACTTATGTCATGCAATAAAATGAAAAATTAATTACTTAAAAATCATACAATGTGATTTTCTGGATTTTTGTTTTAGATTCCGTCTCTCACAGTTGAAGTGTACCTATGATAAAAATGACAGACCTCTACATGTTTTGTAACTAGGAAAACCTGCAAAATCGGCAGTGTATCAAATACTTGTTCTCCCCACTGTATATGGGATACATGTTGGCTTGTAGAGAGAACTTTTCTACCTGTCTCAGATAAAGTGGGGTGGAAAATACTCAATAGGGTCTCTACTATCCAAATATGGTTTGTTTTGGAGGGGGACTGTGTCATACATACCCAGCAGCACTTCGTTCTCCACCCCCTCCAAGGCACCCAATGCAATACACCGTAATAGACTGTACATGAGCTACATATTGGCTTGTGAGAAAGCTTTCCTACCTGTTTTATAAACTGGGGTGTGAAATACTCAGTAGGGTCTCTACTCACCAAATATGTGTAGTTTTGGAGGGGGACTGTGTCGCACGGCTTGCTGCTGGCTTTTCACTCCGCCCCCTCCATATGTGTTGATTATCAGTTGTAAAGACAAAACAATTTAACACTTGTTTTTGCTTACCGTGTTTACTTTCAGTGTGAAATAAAATGTAAACAAAGACACAATGTAAACAATGACGGACTGGCATACCTGTTAACGACATAGATTACCCTAATGGTGATGGTAATGTATGCACCTTTACACATTTAAATCAGCCCAAGGCCAACCTTGACGTGTACCAAAAATGCATCAGTTCAATCGCTTGGCCTGACAAATAAAATATTCTTTTTTTCCTAGTAAAATCATGCCAAAAAAAAATCAGTGAGCAAGTACAGTCCTGTGAGCCAGATTAAGATATTGATATTGATGTTATTCCAACATCTAACTATTTCCCCTATCATCTTGAGGGTAAAGCCTTTCCTGTTTTCAAAGAATGTCACAAAAGATTACTTAAAACAAACATTAGGAGTCTAAATCAGTGATTCAGCAAAGTCATTTCACAGTTGGATGCAGTGAAAACAGGACAGACTACACAACCATTGCTTCAACAGATGCTTCAAGACAGCGATGTGTGACATTCTAGAATATTTTGTGAAGGAAATGCTACCTGCAAATTTCTTAGCCAATGATCTCCTCCACATTCATTGTTTATGCTCTCAAAATTGCAGCCAGAGCAAGAAAGCCATGTACAGCCAGGGTAAAAAAAGAATATTTGAACTGCAAGCATCCCAAGAAATCAAGATTTGTAAAACATGTAATACTGCTAACAACTTTCAGCGGTCAAGCTTTAATGTCATCCATGCTCCAGAGACATTACGTGTGAAGGTAGACAGGCCAGCAGAGAGCTGTTTACCCAAGAGCTTGAATCTATCCTGCATGTACAGTATAATATACACCTTTATGAATTATCTAGTATTATAGGATTTTCTAATAATGACCTATTTGTGAAATTGTACACACTACATGGCAAGCTCTGGTATATCGACTGCACTCAAGTATCAAAATCAAGTGTGGGCTTTACCTTAGAAGGTCCAATAATTTTTGAAGCAAGCTGTGTTCTATCTGGTGTCATACGAAAAGAAATACAGTGAAAAAGTCCTACATTTTCTTCAGAAATAAATGCCATCTGTGCTCTGACAAATGCACAAACAATGACTCATCTGGGTCTAAACTTCAAATTCCAAAGACAACCAAAACTCTTCCATCTCCACTTACTTAAGATGATTATAACATATTAAGCAATGAAAACAAGTAGTTCAATGACCAAAGAATTGATGGGCATAATGCTCTTTTGAAGTCACATCTGAAGGAACAATTTGTGTTAATGTCTCCTGCATCTTTTGTGAGTCAGGAATTACAGAGTCTGTTTTGTTACAGCAAAGCGGTTATGCCAAATGTGTCTGGAACGGTGCACAATTGATGACGTTTTGAGCATGTGATAGTGCCTGTGAACTTAAAGTCACATTGGACAGTTATAGATTAAATCTTACAATTATGGATTCCTTAAGCCAGTATGAAAGAGAATTAAAGGATACACTACTTCCACTTAAGAAATACCTGGTATTACAGAATCTGGCAATTCATGGATTTGTGGTGGATGTGACACTAAACTATGAATTTTCTCATCGGTGCCGCCATTTTAGAAAACAGACAGATGGTAGTTGTTGTGGTGTTTATAATAATAATAACATGCCATTTAGCAGAAGCTTTTATCCAAAGCATACATTTTTTAAAGCTTTTTTTTGTGTGTATGGGTGGTCCCGGGGATCGAACCCACTACCTTGGCGTTGCAAGCGCCGTGCTCTACCAGCTGAGCTACAGAGGACCATGTGTGCTTATTCTCTAAAGCAGTCTTATTAGAGGGAAATGTGAATACAATTTGTCACAATGGCATGCAAGAGTATGTTTTATGAGTGATCAGAGAGAAAAATACTATGTAATACATTTTAAACTCTACAGAAAATGCCTTTCCTGACCTTGATAGATAATAAACACCTCTGTATTATGTATTATCTTTCAATCTTGTCTCTGTCATTGGTTTTGAAAACGTGTTTAATAGGACTTTACAATATACTGCTAACCTTGATAGAAAAGCAACACATAGAGGCCTATAACTTGTAAATAATGTTCTCCATTATTGTTCTGAAAGCTTGATTACGCTGTGTACTGTTAGCCTTTTAGCCTTGTTGCCTCTTGTAATACATTTTTAACTCTACAAAAAGTGCCTTTGCTGACCTTGATTGATAATCATGACAATATAGCTTGTAAATAATCTTGTCTCTGTTATTATTCTTTCAAACTAGGTAACAAGGCCTATGCCTTTACTGTATATTGCAAACCTTGATAGACATATCGGCCTACAACTTGTGAATAATTTTCTCTGTTGCTGTTCAGAAAGTGTGATTTTACTGTGTCCTAATAGCCTGGTTAATATTCATTACATTTAACTTCTAAATAAATTAGATTTCGTTTTGATAAAAAAGGTTGGCTTTTGTGTTTCTTTTTTTTATGACTGTGTATTGATTTCAGGACCATGGATAGTACCAGGTCATTTAAAGCTTTGTTGCTGCATATGTGCACAACAGTCCCCTTCCAAATCTACTTTGGTTAGTAGAGACCCTAATGAGAATTTCACACCCCAGTTTATGCGGCCGGTAGAAGAGTTCTCTCAACAAGCCGATATGTATCCCATGTACAGTCTATTACGGTGTATTGCATTGGGAGCTATGGAGGGGGTGGAGAATTAAGTGCTGCTGGGTATGTATGACACAGTCCCCCTTCAAAACGAACCATATTTGGTTAGTAGAGACCCTATTGAGTATTTTCCACCCCTTTAGCTGAGACAGGTAGAAAAGTTCTCTCTACAGCCCAATATTCTCAACATACCAGTGTAAACATGGTATTTTGTTCATTATTGATGTAAAAAAATATTATATATTTGTTTTCATAAATAATGTATTGTATTTTTGGGGTTGGGGTATATAAACTACAGAGTCAGAGCATTTATCCCAAGACCATTGTAAAGCTTTGGTCATGTTTCAGGTGTTTGCAGGAGAGAGAAGCCGAGATGTCCAAGTTGTGGAAAACATCATATCATCTGTTTTAAAAGTGAGGAAACTGTGACATGTAGCAATTGTGGTGGGAACCATGAAGCTACGTCTTTCGATTGCCCGACAAGGGTAAAAGAGAATGAGGTGGCCAAAGTCAGGGCTGTCCAGAGCATTTCATATGCAGCAGCTGTTAAAAGGGTTGAGGGTTTGAATGGTGCTCTTGAAGAGTCCATGGTGGTGGATAGGCCTTTAGTGTTGCAGGGGTTGCCTTTCACCAGCAGGACCCTGATATTGTAAAGGTTAAGAAGGTGGCCTTTATAGCTATGGTGATTAATGGCACTGCCAAGGTGGAGAGAAAGTCCAGGAAGATAGATATCATTGTGGATGCGGCGGAGCGGTTCCTGGGATTGAAAGATTTCTCGGCAGAGGAGTTACATGGAATAGTGTCACAAGCCGTACCACCCTCTCAGGCCCTAGAGCCTGAGAAGAGAGATATGGAGATTTTAAAGAAGGAAGAAGTGGGAGTTTTGTTTTATTTTTGTCAATGTAGTATTTTTATTTGGGTGGATTAAGTTAGTTTCCCTATCACATATGGATTTTCTTTTTACCTTGTTTTGGTTTTTCAACCCGTCCAGTTGGTGGCGGCAATACACCTTTTGGGGTTGTAGTCCACCATAAAACACACAGAAGAAGACAACGTTTGTTTACGGAAGTAGCGAGCTTGGAAATGCTAGCTATCAGATTGTTAGCATAATTTACTTAAATAAAAAATCGTTTGCTGAATCATGATAGCATCATGATGGTAAAGATTTCATAGAAATCAACAGGCGCGGTCTAATAGAACAAGATAAACCCAACTAAGCTAAGAGATGTGCTAGCGACGTTTTCTAGCTAGCGTAGCTTGTTTATCATTCAACCGTCTGTTAGCGTGGTACAGCTAACGTTAGCTTGATAACTAACTGATTGGATTTAGGTCTCCCGAGGTGGCGAATTGAAGCCATAGGATAACCGACACGATGGGGGCCGAGCAAAGTGGTGATTCTGAGCACAAGCACTCTGAGTACAGCACCTCAGGTAAGGGAGGACACGCAGGTTGTCTGTCTAGTAGGTGACGCGCAAAGTGCAACGCTCCTTGACCTCTTTTACACATAGGATACTGAAAAAATGGTGATTGTGTTTTGTAGTTTACATCCTGCAGTTTCATATTAGCAGGATGGCCTATGATGTGTCCCAAATGACACGCTATTCGCTATATAGACCATTACTTTTAACCAGGGCCCATAGTGCTAGGTCATTGTTTAGAAGCCTCTCTAGTTAGCTATCTTTCAACATAAAACAATTACAAAGGAGACAAGGGAGTTGATCGTGGACTACAGGAAACGAAGGGTCGAGCACGCCTTAATTCACATCGACGGGACTGTAGTGGAGAGGGTCGAGAGCTTCAAGTTTCTCTATCTACATCACTAAGGACCTATCATGATCCAAACACACCAACACAGTCACGAAGAGGGCATGACAATGCCTCTTCCCCCTCAGGAGGCTGAAAAGATTTGGCATGGCCCCTCAGATCCTCAAAAAGTTATACAGCTGCACCATTGACTGGCTGCAACACCGCTTGGTATGGCAACTGCTTGGCATCCGACTGCAAAGCGCTACAGAGGGTAGTGCGTATGGCCCAGTGCCAAGCTCCCTGCCATCCAGGACCTCTATACCAGGCGGTGTCAGAGGAAGGCCCTAAAAATTGTCAAAGACTCCAGCCACCCAAGTCATAGAATGTTCTCTCTGCTACCGCACAGCAAGTGGTCCTGGAGCGCCAAATCTGAGGGCCCATGCCAAATCTTTTCAGCCTCCTGAGTGGGAAGAGGGCGTTGTCGTGCCCTCTTCACGACTGTGTTGGTGTGTTTGACCGGAGCGCCAAGTCTGGCACCAAAAGGCTCCTGAACAGTTTCTACTCCCAAGCCATAACACTACTGAACAGTTAGTCACATGGCTAGCCAGACTATTTGCATTGACCCCCTATTGCACTGGCTCTATATACACTCACTGGACTCTACCCACACACTCACACATACTACACTGACACTCCAACAAACACACACACATATGCATATTGACGCCACACAAACTCACACTGTAGACACACTTCCACACTCTTTTACACTCTTCACATACGCTTCTCCTACTCTGTTTTATTATCTATCCTTATTGCCTAGTCACCTTTACCCCTAGCTACATGTACATTTTACCTCAACTACCTCGTACCCCTGCACATTGACTCGGTACCGGTACTCCTTGTATATAGCCTTGTTATTTTTGTAAAATATGTTTTTTGTGTAATTTTATTTTGGATTTGAGACAATACACAAATATACATATAGACTGAGTGTATAAAACATTAGGAACACCTTCCTAATATTGAGTTGCACCACCTTTTGCCCTCCGAACAGCCTAAATTAGTCTGGGCATGGACTCTACAAGGTGTCAAAGCGTTCCACAGGGTTCCTGGCCCATGTTGACTCCAATGCTTCCCACATGCTGGATGTCCTTTGGGTGGTGGACCATTCTTGATACACGCGGGAAACTATTGAGCGTGAAAAACCCAGCAGTGTTGCAGTTCTTGACACACTCAAACCGGTGCGCCTGGCACCTGCTACAATACCTCGTTCAAAGGCACATAAATACTTTGTCTTGCCTGTTCACCCTCTGAATGGCACACATACACAATCCATGTCTCAAGGCTTAAAAATCCTTCTTTAACCTGTCTCCTCCCCTTCATCTACACGGATTGAAGTGGATTTAACAGGTGAAATCAATAAGGGATCATAGCTTTCAACTGGTCAGTCTGTCATGGAAAGAGCAAGTGTTCCTAATGTTTTGTACACTCCGTGTACAAAGACAATAGACAACTTAACATTCCACAAACAGATCCACTAAATAGACATGACGTTGACTAGGATTTAATGCCCAACCTTCAACATAAAGAAAAAAGACAAATAAAGACAAAACATCAACTCGGACATACATAAATGTCAACAAACATTAATGACATCACACTTGCTCAGACCCACATGCTCACACCGTATTCATACCCATCCCGTCCGTCTCAGAATAACATTCCTTTCCATTTCTCATCTTTTGGATATCTCTAGTGCTTGTAACACTTTATGCCATATGGCTTCAAATTGCACTATTTTGTTTCTCTCTGTAGCCAACATTGTTTCAATATTTAAATAATTTATTTGATTAATCCACTGTCTTAATGATGGAGGATCATTTGATTTCAAGTTTTTAATTAAAGGTTTTTTCAGAATGATTGATGAGATAAGTATGGTCCAACCCATTGCATATCTTACCGCACCCTCATATGCAATGTTTTGAAATACAGTATGCAGATACAGATTAAAAGTAAAGTTACATTGTAAAACTTCTGACAGCCAACGTTCTAACTCTAACTGTTTGTACTTTTTAACTCATTGTTGGGAAAGGGCTCGTAAGTAAGCATTTCACTGTAAAGTCTACACTTGTTGTATTTGGCGCATGTGACAAATACATTTTATTTGTTTTTGTTTTGTTTTTATTTGAATTACTTATAGTTGGGAACATTCTTTCAATTGCTTTGTTGTTGCAGTGATGCCCTCACCGGCAAAGCAGAAGGCTAAAATGGATGACATTGTGGTGGTGGCCCAGGGGACACAGTCATTGCGCAACATCCACAATGACCCTGATGTCATCAAGCTTCAGGAAATCCCCACTTTTCAGCCATTGTTGAAAGGTAAGGTCAACGGCCTCTAACCTGGATCTAGACCTCTTCTCTGCCTCTACAGTATTATAGCGATTCGGAGGAGAAAGCAGACACAAGTTTGTGCTTCTCAACGCCAGGGTGAATACAGTACATAATAGTCCAGGAAAATCATAATGTGCCATATGACAATGTGTAAAATTATGAATAGGCCAAGACATTCCATTATGACCATGAAGTCTACAGAAAGACTGATAATGTCCAGTGTTTTGAGGGTCAGTCTGTCCATGTCTCTAGGTGTGCTGAGTGGCCAGACATCCCCCAGCAGTGTGTGTCTGGAGCGGCTGGACTCTGCCCAGGTGCTGCAGCTCTGCATCCGCTACCAGGACCACCTACACCAGTGTTCTGAGGCCGTGGCCTTCGACCAGAACGCCCTGGTCAAGAGGATCAAAGAGGTAACTAATGGCGTTATTAACTGTCTGCATCCCTATAGATAGACGAAAGTGGCCTCCTCGTCTCCTTTCCTTCATCTGCACTGAACTCACAGATGAAGGAAAGGAGGAGAGGAAGCCACTTTAGGCTATTGAGATACAGTTGAAGTCGGAAGTTTACATACACCTTAGCCAAATACATTTAAACTCAGTTTTTCACAATTCCTGACATTTAATCCTAGTAAAAATTCCCTGTTTTAGGTCAGTTAGGATCACAACTTTATTTTAAGAATGTTAAATGTCAGAATAATAGTAGAGAGAATGATTTATGTCATCTTTTATTTATTTCATCACATACCCAGTGGGTCAGAAGTTTACATACACTCAATTAGTATTTGTAAATTGTGTAACTTGGGTCAAGTTTCCCACAATAAGTTGGGTGAATTTTGGCCCATTCCTCCTGACAGAGCTGGTGTAACTGAGTCAGGTTTGTAGGCCTCCTTGCTCGCACATGCTTTTTCAGTCCTGCCCACACATTTTCTATAGGATTAAGATCAGGGCTTTGTGATGGCCACTCCAATACCTTGACTTTGTTGTCCTTAAGCCATTTTGCCACAACTTTGGAAGTATGCTTGGGGTCATTGTCCATTTGGAAGACCCATTTGCGACCAAGCTTTAACTTCCTGACTGATGTCTTGAGATGTTGCTTCAATATATCCACATAATTCTCCTTCCTCATGATGCTATCTATTTTGTGAAGTGCACCAGTCCCTCCTGCAGAAAGCACCCCCACACCATGATGCTGTCACCCCCGTGCTTCACGGTTGGGATGGTGTTCTTCGGCTTGCAAGCACCCCCTTTTTCCTCCAAACATAACGATGGTCATTATGGCCAAACAGTTCTATTTTTGTTTCCTTCGGCTTGCAAGCACCCCCTTTTTCCTCCAAACATAACGATGGTCATTATGGCCAAACAGTTCTATTTTTGTTTCATCAGACCAGAGGACATTTCTCCAAAAAGTACGATATTTGTCCCCATGTGCAGTTGCAAACCATAGTCTGGCTTATTTATGGTGGTTTTGGAGCAGTGGCTTCTTCCTTGCTGAGCGGGCGTTTGGAAATTGCTCCCAAGGATGAACCAGACTTGTGGAGGTCTACCATTTTTTTTCTGAGGTCTTGGCTGATTTATTTTGATTTTCCCATGATGTCAAGCAAAGAGGCACTGAGTTTGAAGGTAGGTCTTGAAATACATCCACAGGTACACCTCCAATTGACTCAAATTATGTCAATTAGCCTATCAGAGGCTTCTAAAGCCATGCTGTTTAAAGGCACAGTCAACTTAGTGTATGTAAACTTCTGACCCACAGCAATTGTGATACAGTGAATTATAAGTGAAATAATCTGTCTGTAAACAATTGTTGGAAAAATTACTTGTCATGCACAAAGTAGATGTCCAAACCGACTTGCCAAAACGATAGTTTGTTAACAAGAAATGTGTGGAGTGGTTGAAAAACAAGTTTTAATGACTCCAACCTAAGTGTATGTAAACTTCCGACTTCAACTGTACATGCCATATCACCAGAACGCCTGTGTCACTTGTGTGCTCTATGTGTGCCACAGCCAGAAAGGCATATTCAATCATTCAGAAAGGCATATTCTTTCCTCACTCTTCCTCCCAGATGGACCTATCGGTGGAGACTTTGTTCAGCATCATGCAGGAGCGTCAGAAGCGCTACGCCAAGTACGCTGAGCAGATCCAGAAGGTGAACGAGATGTCCATGATCCTGCGGCGTATCCAGATGGGCATCGACCAGACCACCCCTCTGATGGAGAGGCTCAACAACCTGCTGCCGGAGAGCGAACGCCTGGAGCCCTTCAGCATGAGGCCGGAGGGGGACGCTGCAGCCATGTAGTAGTAGTAGCATTGCCTGGGTACGCTGATACACTCACTGTCATGGACCTCTAATCTAGCCACCCATGCCTCTGCCCATCACCACACCAGAGAGACTTTTAAAAGCTCTTTATTGAACCATTCGTGTTGAACAGAAGAGACAGAGAGAGAGAGGAAAAGAGAGGGAGGGAGCAAAAGAAAGAGAGAACGCTGCCCCACCGGCTCCTCAAGCCATCCTGAGCCCTTCACGTCCACAACTCACCATCCCACCAGGCCTAGACTTTTAGCTCTTCACCATAAGCCGTACTCACTTCCCACCCCATCCAGCAGAAGCAGTGGGGTACAGGGACAGCTGCACCCCACACTGGGGTTTACATGTCAGTGAGTGTCAACCACCTTCGGTCAAGGAATAGGAAGACGGCAAAACAAGAGTTTACATGATGTTGCACTGAAGGGAACCTTCTTGGATTACTGGTACTTTGAAGACACCACAAGGAGTGTGGTGACAAAATGACTTCCAAAAATGACTTAATCTCCAGAAGTGATATGGGTCATAGATGAGCTCAGAAGACTCCCATAAAAGAAGTTAACTGTTGGACCTTGAACTGTCTGTATTTTTGTTTGGGGGGGGGGAATGTTATTGTCCAAAATTATTTTGCTTATTTTTCAGCTCTTGCAACTGACCTATATATTCTGTGTTGCACAGTGCAGTATGTGATAAACCTAGTAGTCTCTAGGCCTACACATAGCTACAGCTTTGTGGAAGATAATTTATGGATATCAATTCAAACCATCAATAGTAATCTTCGTGAATTCTGTGAAAGTTATGAGTGTTAGATGCTTGAATATGTTGGTTTCTCTGTGAGTATTTCAAATGGCTTACATAACAACGAAGACGTTTATTTTGGAAAGAAATAAACAAATTAGGAATTTGAATCGTTTGAATTTCTTGCAAAATGTATAAAGGTGCTTTTACTATTCTGTTTACTAAAGAATCAGATACTGACCCTCTCAATTGGATATGATGATTGGTTATAGGATATTGCCATTTGGCGTTATAACATAGTCAGGTCCAAATTTATTGGCACCCTTGATAAAGATGAGCAAACTATACAATAAATAATAGAGACCTGCCACCCAGACAGCTGATGAAACGGAGGAGTTTTCTGTCTGTAATAAAGCCCTTTTGTGGGGAAAAACTTTCTGGGTCTGGCATCCCCAGTGGGTGGGCATATGCCCTCCCAGGCCCAACCATGTGAAATCCATAGCTAAGTGTCACGCTCTGGCTCCGGGACTTTGTATTTTGAGCCAGGGTGTGTTCGTTTTGGTTGTGTTTTGTTTTGGTTGGGTGGTCATTGGTTTTGTGTTTCCCTTATTTGGTCAATGACTCCCAATCGGAGGTAACGAGTGTCAGCTGTCGGCTCGTTATCTCTGATTGGGAGCCATATTTAAACTGTCTGTGTTCACCTTGTGTTTGTGGGATTTTGTTCGTGTGGTTTCATGTTGTACCATAGACGTCACGTTTTCGTTGTTTTGTTCGTGTGTACGTTTAAATAATAAATATGTTCGCTCGTAACGCTGCGCCTTGGTCCTCTCTCATCGACGAGCGTGACAGAAAATCCCACCAAGACCAGACCAAGCAGCGTGTCCAAGAGCCATCGCTAATAGATCTCCGTGGCAGCTTCGATTGGGTCAAGCCCATGGAGGAGCTGAGTGAAGAGGGTTGGAGACAGAGGAGCGAGAGATGGGAGAGAATGTTGGAGGCCTGGAGAGACCCCCAGAAAATTTTTAGGGGGGGGCTCACGACGTCGGGGCAGCAGGAGGCCGCTATGGAGCGGTCCAGCGGGGTTGCAGAGGAGGCCGCCAGGTTACGGGGGCCACTGGTAGAAGAGGGGATGGTAGGTGTAGAGGCACGGCGAGAGGTACTGGCGTGTGTTGCCAGTCCGGTCCGGCCCGTTCCAGATCCCGGTGTAGAGCCAGTGGTGTGTGTCCCCAGTACGGTCCGGTCTATTCCTGCTCCCCGCACCAAACCTACGGTGTGCGTCGACAGCCCAGCCCGGTCCGTTCCTGCGCTCCGCACCGAGTCTGTGGTGCGCGTCGCCAGCCCAGCCCGGCACGTTCCTGCGCTCCGCACCGAGTCTGAGGTGCGCTTCGCCAGCCCAGCCCGGCCTCTTCCTGCTCCACGCACCAGACCTGCGGTGTGCGTCGCCAGCCCAGCCCGGCCTGTCCCTGCTCCACGCACAAAGCCTACGGTGTGCGTCGTCAGCCCGACCCGGCCTGTTCCTGCCACTCGCACCAAACCAGGGGTGCGAGTCGTCTGCCTGGTCCAGCCCGTTCCTGCTACTCGCACCAAACCAGGGAAGCGAGTCGTCGGCCTGGTCCAGCCCGTTCCTGCTACTCGCACCAAGCCAAGGGTGCGAGTCGTCAGCCTGGGCCGGTCTGTTCCTGCTACTCGCACCAAGCCAAGGGTGCGAGTCGTCAGCCCGGTCCAGCCCATTCCTGCTACTCGCACCAAGCCAGGGGTGCGAGGTGTCAGCCTGGTGAGGTCCGTTCCGGCTCCACGCACCAAGCCTAGGGTGCGTATCGTCAGCCAGGTCCGGTCCGTTCCTGCCTCACGCGCTAAGCCAGGGGTGCGCGTCGTCAGTCCTGATCCAGCCAGCTGGGTCAGATCGGATCGGGGCCGTTATGCGGGGATTGAAGTAGGGTGGTGGTCAAGCCCGGAGCCGGAGCCGCCTCCGAGGAGCAACACCCACCCAGCCCTCCCCTATTTGGGGTTTTGAGGCGCGGTCGCTGTCCGCGCCTTTAGGGGGGGGTACTGTCACGCTCTGGCTCCGGGACTTTGTATTTTGAGCCAGGGTGTGTTCGTTTTGGTTGTGTTTTGTTTTGGTTGGGTGGTCATTGGTTTTGTGTTTCCCTTATTTGGTCAATGACTCCCAATCGGAGGTAACGAGTGTCAGCTGTCGGCTCGTTATCTCTGATTGGGAGCCATATTTAAACTGTCTGTGTTCACCTTGTGTTTGTGGGATTTTGTTCGTGTGGTTTCATGTTGTACCATAGACGTCACGTTTTCGTTGTTTTGTTCGTGTGTACGTTTAAATAATAAATATGTTCGCTCGTAACGCTGCGCCTTGGTCCTCTCTCATCGACGATCGTGACACTAAGGGCCTAATTAATTTATTTCAATTCACTGATTTCCTTAAATGAACTGTAACTCAGTATATTTTTGTTCAGTATATTTCTATGATGAAACATACCGATATGTAGCTATACCCAGGGGCGTCATTTGGGTTCTTGCATTGGAATTATATTGAATTCTGCAGTAACCGAGTATTCCAGCCACTTCCTATGAACCAGTTGCTATTAAATTAATGTTTTTGGTTAGAAAACCTGCGGCTATGGTAGGATTCCAGGCTAACCTGGGCTGGCTCCTCGTCAGGAATAGTCGGAGGTGGAGGGGGCTGTGGAGCCACTATCCTGGCGGCGCTTGTGGAAGGGTGGGTAGGCTCTGCACTCGGAGCCCGTCAGCATCATCGCTGCTGGGCTTGGCCGCGGCCATCGGTGGTTCGATGCTGCTGCTCATCGCTCTCCTCCTCCTTTTGGCTTTGTTTGGGTACTTTGGCGAAGCCAATTTCTAATATCCATCGTGGCAGTGGCAGATTAGGTGGTTCGAGCTAGCAAAATAGGCTAAGGCTAATAACACTAACACGTTTTACAGCTAGCTAAGTGGTGGGGCGTGAGACAGAGTTGAGTGAAGCAGCTTCAACAGTAAACTTGATCCCGCCATTATAAATTGTTAAGTTGCGTCAATTCAAATCTGGTATTGGAACAAAAAGAGGTCAATACACGTCTTCTAAAATAGACTAGTATTTTAATTAATGCAAAACACTTCAATGGTAAATATGATGTTCGTATATACGGGTCCACTGAAATACCACGCAGGGCAGACAGAGAACTGGTCCATTGTTATAAGTTCTTCTTTAAATACTCTGACAGAGATAGTTCCCGCTCCCTGCTGGCCTATCAGAGTAGAGACTGAGCGTGGTTTAGACTTACTCAGCCTATCGTTGGCGCACAGGCTGGTCCCAGCCCCTTGGCACTTCACTGTTGCCAGGTGTTTGGTTGTTTTGCAACTTGTCCCGAGTCAGCAACCTCAGACATCTTTGTAGCAGAACACATGTCCTTGAGCGTTCTAACAAAGAGGCAGTGTTTGTGTATGGGAGACACAAGTCTTATCTCATCCTACTCCCTAACAGTTCCCCACATTAATCACAGCTTGTTATGTTAACCAATTTATATCAGTACAGTACAAACCTATTATGTTTAATCATTAATGTATTCTTTCTAAGCTAACAGCACATCTAAAATATAAGAGAATAATTTCCCACAAAATCAAAATCAAATATTACAGGCGGAGGCATATCACGTTATTCACTTAGCCTACCACAGATGAGAAGTGTTTTTTTCAGCAGGAAAGTACCTCATACCGACTGCAAAATATGGTGGTGGAGCTTTGATGTTATGGGGCTATTGTGCATCCACTGGTCTTGTTATTTATTTTACCTTTATTTAACTAGGCAAGTCAGTTATGAACAAATTCTTATTTACAATGACGGCCTACACCGGCCAAACCCGGACGACGGTGAGCCAATTGTGTGCCGCCCTATGGGACTCCCAATCACGGAAGGTTGTGATACAGCCTGGAATCGAACCAGGGGGTCTGTAGTGACGCCTCAAGCACTGTGATGCAGTGCCTTAGACCGCTGCGCCACTCGGGAGCCCAGTGCAGTCAAAAACTTGATTTAATGATAATCCCCTTTTAGTGTAAGAGCTGTTTGAAAAGACTGCCTGAAATGTCAGCCTCTTTTAGTGGAAAGGAGTTTTGGCCTGCCTGGTGACATCACCAGGCGGTAAATTATATAGTAGACCAATAAGAAAGCAAGTTCCAAGGCTCTATGACAATAACAGCTAGTTTTAATTGTTCTGCTCCCCTCTCAGACCATTCCCAGACAGTCCTAGCAAAATTCTTGCTTGAGAAATTGCTCTTTGCTAAGAAGCTATTTTTGTTTCTTTTTGACCATTTTAATTGAAAACAATCACAGTAAGGTACTTAATTGATACCCATAAATGATTTGATATGGAGATAAAAACAGCTGCATTGGACCTTTAAGGTCAATAGCATCATGAACTTTACCAAGTACCCGGACATGTTTGCCAAGACCTGGTTGCCTCTGCCAGGAGGCTGAAACTTGGCTGCAAATAGATCTTCCAGCAAGACAATAACCCTAAGCACACATCAAAATCCACAAAGAAATGGTTAATTGACCACAAAAAAAAAATTATGCAATGGCCATCTCAGTCACCGGACTTGAACCGCTTTGAAAACCTGTGGTTTGAATTGAAGAGGGCAGCATAATTTAGTCCATAAGCGAAGACGAAAAATATCAAGGATCTAGAAATATTCTGTTTGGAGGAATGGGCTAAAATCCCTCCCAATGTGTTTTCCAATCTCATAAAACATTTTAGAAAAAGGCTAAATGTCGTTATCCTCGCAAGGGGAGGGTGCAGGAGTATTGAAAACAGGGGTGCCAATAATTTATATTATTATTACTTGTTAAAGGGGCAATCAGCAGTTGCTAGATCCATTTTTGGACTTATAAATTAATCATATGTACCCATTGATTTTTATGTACCCACTGGGGAGCCCACAGTGGTGGGGAGAATGTTTTGTCATTGTTTCAACTGCTGAGCGCCGCTTTAAACAAAATCTCTTTCTCTGAGCCATTGTATTAGTATAAAATAATAATATATTATTTATATATATATGCATACAATATAGTGCAGAATTTGTATGATTTATTTTAAACAGTCTTTTTTGCTCATCTTTATCAAGGGTGCCAATAATTTTAGGTTTCACTTATTCAGTGAGGATGTGGTTGTTGACGTTTAATCTGAGCAGAAATACTTAATTAGCATTGTGGAGCAAAGTTCTCTCCCTCGCCTCTGTAACTTTCAATGTATGCTCCTTTGAATTCTAATGTTGGGACTCTTTTGAAATATGATCGCCTTTCACATGTAAATGACAAGGACGGAATCCCAAAAATTGCTTAGGGGGAATTGTTTGAACATAGAAACTGGAATGGAAATGTGAGTCAGTCTGCACACAGATAGAGAGCTGATGTTAATTCTTGTGCAGAGCTCCTTTGTGGATAGAGGGTTCTATTCTACCTACCTTTGCGCTGTGAAATGAAGAATAGACCTAGCCTGCTGATCCTCATAGCCTGGATATTAATACAGCAAGATGATCCAATACAATTTGCCATAAGGAAATTCATTTCTGAGAAATCCAATTTCCCCACATAGGCCTGTTGCTCATTTGAATATAAATCAAAGGGACAGTTTTTTATACTTTTCTTCTTTTTTGTTTCTGTATTCCGAATCGATCCATAGCTAGGAGTATGAGTGGAAGAAGATTCTCATCTGTTGAAATGCCCTGCTATAAAAGTACAGAACCCTGATTCTCTCTTTCTCTGAGGCTGGACTAGGTGCATACTAATGAGCAGAGCTATTAGCTACCTGAATACTCTCTGCTGTTGTAGAGAACTGTTCTAAGTCAACTACCGTGTGGTTATATGATTATTATTTCAAACTGGATAAGTATTCAATGTTTCTCTGAACAGGCTGTACCTTCATGTTCTGTATTATTTATTGGGTTGTAATTAATTTCCAGAAGAGGAATGGAACATCAGACAACTGTGCCCGTAATAGGCCTATCGACTGTTAGGGCTTCAGTTGGAGAATAAGTCAGTGCTTCCTCTTATTTGACACACAGTCACAACAATGGCTTGATAGACCTTCTGAGTAGCAGCCAATGCAGAAGTTATTATCCTTGTGTAAACGTTGAAATTGGTCTCAGCAATATGACGTCATCAAATAAAACAGGGTGACTTTGTAGTGTATTATAGAAATTCCCATCAACTGGATGAGTCACCATTTAGTTTGATGGAAATTATCCAATCATTATGTAGGTTGGTGGAAATCCCCATCGACTGATGGTGAGGGGTCTCCATTATCAATAGATGTGGTAAGCAGTTGTGTGGTTGTTGTCAGTAGTTGTGTGGTTGTGGTCACTAGATGTGGTCAGAAGTTGTGGTTGTGGTCAGTTGTTTTGATCAGTAGTTGTGGTCAGTGGTTGTGGTCTGTAGTTGTGTGGTTCAGTTGTTGTGTGGTTGTGGACAGTAATTATGGTCACTCACCCTCGTCATAATTTTTGCCCTCTGTATCCATAGCAATTGCTTTGTTTGGGCTGCTCAATGATGACACAGAGAGCTGTTAGTAGATGTCAGCTAGCCACTTTTGTCACTCTAAACTCTGACAAACAGCTGTAACTTTTTATTGGTAGAAGCTATTCCTAATCCGCTCTATTCAATCAGAGGGGTACAGCCCACCCTTCTCTTTAGAGACAGGCAAATTAGCCAGTTAAGTTATTTAGAGTACGGAGCATGATCCTGGAAAAGGAGGACGAAGCTAGTAAGCATTAGAAATCTTCTCTTTCTCATTCCATGTCGTCCAGACCGGGAAGGTATTCTTAATCTTAGCGCTAGCTGTTCGGTCTGAAACAGATTGACAAATCATGGGAATTTGAAGAGCTATGAAGACATTAATTCCCGTGAGTCAAGCATTGCTAGGCAACAGTAGCCTTGGCAACACTGCTCCCTTTTGGCTAAAGCAAGTGTGAGAAACATGCTAACATACAGTTAGTTTGTGCTTTAATATGAACTATTTGCGAGATTCATGATAGTGTTGTTAGACAAAGCAAGGAAAGTGAACTTCAAAATGTGATGTAGTTTAATTGGAATTTGCAGCTGTTGTTTGTAAATAATTAATTTGCTAGCTTCTGACATGATTTACTGCAGCTAGAAAGAGAGGAGTTGAATGGTTACTAAAACAGCTCTATCTACAGATTGGTGAACGCTTTTACTAATTTGACAAGCAGAGAAGTAGGGGAAGATTTCATACCCTCTATGTTTTTGTCTGACTTGTTGGGTTAGTGGTCTAAATGGCAGTTGTTTGGAAAAAGTTTGGGGAAAATGTGGTAATGCAGTTACTGTACCGTAAGATGCGTAGTGAATATTTTAGTTCCGCAAACAGATATGAATGGCAGAGAAGTAGAGGAAGGTTTCATACCATCTAACTTTTTTTGTCTAACTTGTTGGGGTAGTGGTCAAAACGGTAACATTTTGCAAAATAATTGCTGAAAATGTTGATGCGGTAACTAAAACAGCTATATTGTTAGATCCGTACCTGATATTTATGTTATTTATGTTAAAAAACTGCTGAAACTGATTGAGTAGGGCCTCAAGTAACCTTTGTGAGCTAAACTTCTTCAACTAGACGGTTCAGCCATGCTCTAAATTGAATGTACAAATTCATGCTATGTAACCTCAAGTCAAGCCAAGTAATTTAGTCTTGGCAGTATTGTTGATATTGTCGTCAAAATGTTGTTCAAGCAAAGGAAATTGTATGCTTTCCTATTACACACAATCAAGTCCCAAGGTGCTTGTGTTAACGACTTGGTTTGCTGCCAGTTACTTTGAGGTGATTTGGGAAGCAGGCAATTTAGAGCATGCTAATGGTGCCCCATACACTCTCACTGTTTTAGCTCATCAGTGCTATGTACAAAATATGAATAATTGTATTGTATATTTCACAATATTTCTGTGAATCAGACCCCTCACACTGAGGGCATCTGATCTGTGCGATAGCAGCTGAGAGGATCATGCAGCTCATGCCTTCTCCTTCTCCTTGCGTCTGCTCTTCCTTGTCTGCGCTTCCTGTTCCACTTGGGTGAAATCTGAATGCCGCTCTGCTTCATTGAATATTCAGTGAAACTGGGATTTCCCACAACACCTCAAATTAGAGGATATGAAAAATTCAGACTCTTCCAACTCCACAGGGATAGCCAGCCTGAGGCTACATGGCAGGTTGGCAGGCTGATTTGAATGACGACCTATGAAAGTCCTTTGCTCTCAAAGCATTGCACACACACACACGCACATTCTCCTTTGTCTAACCTGACACTAAATGATAACATTGATGCCTGTCAAGCCAAGCGTGTAATCACAGAGCATGCAAATAAACAATAATTAGCATCAGGGAAGCTTAACATTGACTTTGTGTACATTGCCCCGGGCAAAACTTCCTCCTCATATAACAACAACACAATGTTAATCCTACCTCCTTACAGGAATACAAAATATGGTACATGTAAATACGTTTAAAACAAATCTTTAACCTTTTTTAAGGGAGACCTGGATAAGGATGATTCCAGATGGAGTTATATATACCGAACAAAAATATAAATGCCACATGCAACAATTTCTAAGATTTTGCTGAGTTATTGTTCATATAAGGAAATCAGTCAATTTAAATAAATTCATTAGGCCCTAATCTATGGATTTCACATGACTGGGCAGGAGCGCAGCCATGGGTGGGTCTGGGAGGGCATAGGCCCACCCACTTGGGAGCCAGGCCGACCCACTGGGGAGCCAGTCCAAGCCAATCAAAATTAGTTTTTCCCCACAAAAGGGCTTTATTACAGACAGAAATACTCCTCAGCACCCCCCTCCCCCCTCTGATGACCCTGCAGGTGGGCGTGGTTACACGTGGTCTGCGGTTGTGAGACCGGTTGGACATACTGCCAAATTCTCTAAAACGACGTTGGAGGCGGCTTATGGTAGCGAAATTAACATTAAATTATCTGGCAACAGCTCTGGTGGACATTCCTGCGGTCAGCATGCCAATTGTACGCTCCCTCAAAACTTGAGACATCTGTGGCATTGTGTTGTGTGACAAAACTGCACATTTTAGAGTGGCCTTTTATTGTCCCCAGCACAAGGTGCACCTGTGTAATGATCATGCTGTTTAATCAGCTTCTTGATATGCCACACCTGTCAGGTGGATGGATTATCTTGACAAAGGATAAAATGCTCACAACATTTGAGAGAAATAAGCTTGTTGTGCATATGGAACATTTCTGGGATCTTTAATTTCAGCTCATGAAACATGGGACCAGCACTTTACATGTTGCGTTTATATTTTGTTCAGTGTATATACAGTATATATCAATTTAATTGCTCTCATCCTGTGTCCCAACAACCCATGGAAATATTGCTCTTTCATTCTCAGAATAGGACATTAATTAGTAGTTTTGTACGTTTTGTACTGGAGCGAACACACATACCTGATCAACTATTATTCCTGGCAATACACATGGTTGTCATGGTGGCTCATCACTCAACACTGGCATTGACAATTCACTTGTTTTGTGTGTTTTTTTTACATTACATTTGTCAAAGTTGTCTCTTTCTGAAAAGGTTAATGGCCATACAATGCTACATGAGTAAGATTGAAGGACCTGTCAATCTTTTCTGTCAACCTGTGTGCCCTCTGAAGCTGTTCTCTGATTCGCTAAATTGAGGTGTTTCTAATCTCTCCAATACCTCCAATCTTTTTAATGTCTGACCCTCTATACTAGTTATCAACCACCTGTCTGCCAAGAAGGCTAAGGCTCACTCAGTGTTGCAAAGCAATCAGTGCAGGCTTTGCTTAGCCTGCAGGTGTAATGCATTACGATGCAGTTATAAATGCATTGTAAGAATTGTCTAAATCATATATGACCCTCATAATAAGGCACTTCACAGGTCAGTGAAGTACAGATTTTTAATAGTCATTTCATGTTTGTTGGCCAAGCCATCCTTTCTTGTCAGTGTTCCTCCCCTCCTCCATCCTTTAGCTAATGATTCTGTTGGTGAAAGATAAGGGAGAAGATGTCCTTGGAAGAGCACTTGATATCACAACATACATTTTAATGAATATTCATTAAATTGAGCACAGTTGAATTGAGTTCATGCTTACCACAGTGAACTTCACTTACACTCAAGACAAGTATTGTAATAGCCAAGGCGAGGTGGTGTGTTGGTGTAGATGATTTAGAGTGTTCCATTTAAAATGCAGCAGCCACCCTTGAAATGCATTACGGCAGCCGGAGGAGATTCTGCCATTTTACGGGCTCCTAACCAATTGTGTTATTGTGTGTGTTTTTTTACGTTATTTGTAACATTTTTTGTACATAATGTTTCTGCCACCGTCTCTTATGACTGAACAGAGCTTCTGGATATCAGGACAGCGATTACTCACCTCGTATTGGACGAAGATTTTTTCTTTAATGAGTCGGACGCGAAGGATTTTCTTCAGACACCCGACAAGGCCCAAATCCCCGTCATTTGCATGAAAAAGAGACAAAGATATAGGGGACGTAGGTCGGGGTGCCTTGTAAGGATCCGACGGCGAGTGGGTAATCTGTCTCTACCATCAGTCCTATTAGCCAACCTACAATCATTGGATAACAAAATAGATTATCTACAATCACGGATATCCTACCAACAGGACATTAAAAACTGTAATATCTTATGTTTCACCGAGTTGTGGCTGAACAACGACATGGATAACATACAGCTGGCGGGATATACGCTGCATTGGCAAGATAGAACAGCTGCCTCCGGTAAGACAAGGGGTGGCGGTCTGTGTATATTTGTAAACAACACGAAATCTAATATTAAGGAAGTGTCGAGGTTTTGCTCGCTTAAGGTAGAGTATCTCATGATAAGCTGTAGACCACACTATTTACCAAGAGAGTTTTCATCTATAATTTTCATAGCTGTCTATTTACCACCACAAACCGATGCTGGCACTAAGACCGCACTCAATGAGCTGTATAAGGCCATAAGCAAACAGGAATACGCTCATCCATTGGCGGCGCTTCTAGTGGCCGGGGACTTTAATGCGGGGAAACTTAAATCTGTTTTACCTCATTTCTACCAACATGTTAAATGTGCAACAAAAAACTCTAGACCACCTTTACTCCACACACAGAGACGCGTACAAAGCTCTCCCTCGCCCTCCATTTGGCAAATCTGACCATAATTCTATCCTCCTGATTTCTGCTTACAAGCAAAAACTAAAGCAGGAAGCACCAGTGACTCGGTCAATAAAGAAGTGGTCAGATGACGCAGATGCTAACTACAGGACTGAAATATGTTCTGGGATTCTTCCGATGGCATTGAGGAGTACACCACATAAGTCTCTGGCTTCAACAATAAGTGCATCGATGACGTTGTCCCCACAGTGATCGTACGTACATACCCCAACCAGAAGCCATGGATTACATGCAACATCCGCACTGAGCTAAAGGGTAGAGCTGCCGCTTTCAAGGAGTGGGACTGTAACCCGGACGCTTATAAGGAATCCCGCTATGCCCTCCGACGAACCATCAAACAAGCAAAGCGTCAATACAGGACTAAGATTGAATCGTATTACTACACCGTAAACTACACAGCTCCGACGCTCATCGGATGTGGCAGGGCTTGCAAACTATTACCGACTACAAAGGGAAGCAAAACCGCGAGCTGCCCAGTGACACAAGACTACCAGACGAGCTAAATTACTTCTGTTCTCGCTTCGAGGCAAGCAACACTGAAGCATGCATGAGAGCATCAGCTGTTGTGGACGACTGTGTGATCACGCTCTCCGTAGCCGATGTGAATAAGACCTTTAAACAGGTCAACATTCACAAGGCCGCAGGGCCAGACGGATTACCAGGACGTGTACTCCGAGCATGCGCTGACCAATTGGCAAGTGTCTTCACTGACATTTTCAACCTGTCCCTGACTGAGTCTGTAATAACAACATGTTTCAAGCAGACCACCATAGTCCCTGTGCCCAAGAACGCTAAAGTGTCCTGCCTAAATGACTACCGACCCGTAGCACTCACGTCTGTAGCCATGAATTGCTTTGAAAGGCTGGTCATGGCTCACATCAACACCATTATCCCAGAAACCCTAGATCCACTCCAATTTGCATACCGCCCAACAGATCCACAGATGATACAATCTCTATTGCACTCCACACTGCCTTTTCCCACCTGGACAAAAGGAACACCTACGTGAGAATGCTATTCATTGACTACAGCTCAGCGTTCAACACCATAGTGCTCTCAAAGCTCATCACTAAGCTAAGGACCCTGGGACTAAACACCTCCCTCTGCAACTGGATCTTGGACTTCCTGACGGGCCGCCCCCTGGTGGTAAGGGTAGGTAACAACACATCTGCCATGCTGATACTCAACACGGGGGCCCCTCAGGGGTGCGTGCTCAGTCCCCTCCTGTACTCCCTGTTCACCCATGACTGCATGGCCAGGCATGACTCCAACACCATCATTAAGTTTGCCGACAACACAACAGTGGTAGGCCTGATCACCGACAACGATGAGACAGCCTATAGGGAGGAGGTCAGAGACCTGGCTGTGTGGTGCCAGGATTACAACCTCTCTCTCAACGTGATCAAGACAAAGGAGATGATTGTTGACTACAGGAAAAATAGGACTGAGCACGCCCCCATTCTTATCGACACGGCTGTAGTGGAGCAGGTTGAGAGCTTCAAGTTCCTTGGTGTCCACGTCACCAACAATCTATCGTGGTCCAAACACACCAAGACAGTTGTGAAGAGGGCACGACAAAGCCTATTCCCCTTCAGGAGACTGAAAAGATTTGGCATGGGTCCTCAGATCCTCAAAAAGTTATACAGCTGCACCATCGAGAGCATCCTGACTGGTTGCATCACTGCCTGGTATGGCAACTGCTCAGCCTCCGACTTTAAGGCACTACAGAGGGTAGTACGTACGGCCCAGTACATCATTGGGGCCAAGCTTCCTGCCATCCAGGACCTCTATACCAGGCGGTGTCAGAGGAAGGCCCTAAAAATTGTCAAAGACTCCAGCCACCCTAGTCATAGACTGTTCTCTCTACCACCGCACGGCAAGCGGCACCGGTCCAAAAGGCTTCTTAACAGCTTTTACCCCAAGCCATAACCCATAAGACTCCTGAACAGCTAATCAAATGGCTACCCAGACTATTTGCATTGTTCTCTTCTACTGTGACAAGTACTGAGGATACGAAGAGGCAGGACGCAGACGCAGGAATCAACAATGTAAAGGTTTACTTAACACTGAGCAAGAGAACCACAAAGAGCAAGTACACGACAAGACACTAACAATCTCACACAACACAACACTGAACAGTCCAGGGCTATATAGGGGTGGTGATGAGATGATGAGGTGCAGGTGCCCTGGGTTTCCATTCCGGTGTTGCCGAGGTGGTGCGCTCAGACCGGTGGCTCAGTAGACCGGCGAATCGGAGGAGAGCAACAGGAGGAGATGTGACATTTACGCTGCTGCTACTCTCTGTTTATTATCTATGCATAGTCACTTTAACTATACCTACATGTACATACAGTGGGGAAAAAAAGTATTTAGTCAGCCACCAATTGTGCAAGTTCTCCCACTTAAAAAGATGAGAGAGGCCTGTAATTTTCATCATAGGTAAACGTCAACTATGACAGACAAAATGAGAAAAAAAAATCCAGAAAATCACATTGTAGGATTTTTTATGAATTTATTTGCAAATTATGGTGGAAAATAAGTATTTGGTCAATAACAAAAGTTTCTCAATACTTTGTTATATACCCTTTGTTGGCAATGACACAGGTCAAACGTTTTCTGTAAGTCTTCACAAGGTTTTCACACACTGTTGCTGGTATTTTGGCCCATTCCTCCATGCAGATCTCCTCTAGAGCAGTGATGTTTTGGGGCTGTCGCTGGGCAACACGGACTTTCAACTCCCTCCAAAGATTTTCTATGGGGTTGAGATCTGGAGACTGGCTAGGCCACTCCAGGACCTTGAAATGCTTCTTACGAAGCCACTCCTTCGTTGCCCGGGCGGTGTGTTTGGGATCATTGTCATGCTGAAAGACCCAGCCACGTTTCATCTTCAATGCCCTTGCTGATGGAAGGAGGTTTTCCCTCAAAATCTCACGATACATGGCCCCATTCATTCTTTCCTTTACACGGATCAGTCGTCCTGGTCCCTTTGCAAAAAAACAGCCCCAAAGCATGATGTTTCCACCCCCATGCTTCACAGTAGGTATGGTGTTCTTTGGATGCAACTCAGCATTCTTTGTCCTCCAAACACGACGAGTTGAGTTTTTACCAAAAAGTTCTATTTTGGTTTCATCTGACCATATGACATTCTCCCAATCCTCTTCTGGATCATCCAAATACACTCTAGCAAACTTCAGACGGGCCTGGACATGTACTGGCTTAAGCAGGGGGACACGTCTGGCACTGCAGGATTTGAGTCCCTGGCGGCGTAGTGTGTTACTGATGGTAGGCTTTGTTACTTTGGTCCCAGCTCTCTGCAGGTCATTCACTAGGTCCACTCGTGTGGTTCTGGGATTTTTGCTCACCGTTCTTGTGATCATTTTGACCCCATGGGGTGAGATCTTGCGTGGAGCCCCAGATCGAGGGAGATTATCAGTGGTCTTGTATGTCTTCCATTTCCTAATAATTGCTCCCACAGTTGATTTCTTCAAACCAAGCTGCTTACCTATTGCAGATTCAGTCTTCCCAGCCTGGTGCAGGTCTACAATTTTGTTTCTGGTGTCCTTTGACAGCTCTTTGGTCTTGGCCATAGTGGAGTTTGGAGTGTGACTGTTTGAGGTTGTGGACAGGTGTCTTTTATACTGATAACAAGTTCAAACAGGTGCCATTAATACAGGTAACGAGTGGAGGACAGAGGAGCCTCTTAAAGAAGAAGTTACAGGTCTGTGAGAGCCAGAAATCTTGCTTGTTTGTAGGTGACCAAATACTTATTTTCCACCATAAATTGCAAATAAATTCATTAAAAATCCTACAATGTGATTTTCTGGATTTTTTTTCTCAATTTGTCTGTCATAGTTGACGTGTACCCATGATGAAAATTACAGGCCTCTCTCATCTTTTTAAGTGGGAGAACTTGGACAATTGGTGGCTGACTAAATACTTTTTTCCCCCACTGTATTACCTCAATTACCTCGACTAACCTGTGCCCCCGCACATTGACTCTGTACCGGTACGCCCTATATATAGCCTCGCTACTGTTATTTTACTGCTGCTCTTTAATTATTATTATTGTAATTTTTTTGTAATACATTTTTTACTCAACACTTATTTTTCTTAAAACTGCATTGTTGGTTAAGGGCTTGTAAGTAAGCATTTCACTGTGACAAATAACATGTGATTTGAGTATGTAGGGCACCAAGCACACCAAGCTCCACCACTGGCAATGTTATTATTCACTCATTAATCTATGATTCATGTCAATGCATTATAAATATTGCATGAGAGAGAACACCATGGATGGCACAGTAAACTATGTACTGTATGTATCTACATTTTAAGGTGCAGCAAGTCTCATTTAGTTGCAAATAAATACGGTGGGTACATGACTCTTGGCCCCCTTGTTTCACTAATGAACCAGTACACTTTGTACCCACTGAGAGAGGATTAACACTTACTGAAATCTGTCCCTTAATGTTACAGGAGGGGGTCTCAGTCCCGGAGTGACCCACTAGGTGTCATCCTCCAACAACCTTAGGCACCTCCTCACTCACAGTCTGGACTAATCATTATCTTATTGGTGTCACCTGTGTCTACCTGTTCACCTGGGTATTTATGCCCTCACATCCCTGTGTTGTCTTGCTCTGTTTTCTCTGCTAGTTCTCGATGACAAACAGTACTAATCAGTGTCTGATCGCGAGACGTATGTACAGGTACTTGAGAAGTGTTCTCCCTGTTTCATTGTTGTTTTCAGTCATAGTTAGTATTTTGTATGTTTGCTGTCAGAATGTTTTTAGAGACCAATTTGCTCCTCCTTTATTTTTTCATGACAAGCCCGTTATTTTGTATCCTGGTTTTGGGACCACCAGTAAAGATCCTTGTTTCACCATCTCTGCCTACTGCCTACTGTCTATCCTGCACCGCACTTGGGTCACACCTCACACCAACCCTTACACCTTAAAAGGCCAATCAGCAGTTGACACAATAACAAAGCATCTTCCCCACCACTGTTTGGTAAAAAGCTGAGGGAATGGGCTGGAGAAATATAATCACTCTCAAATTCATTGACAGAGTTATGGATGCAAGGACTGACCATCCATGATATCAAAATTATTGTTTTAACCATCTTTTGAGGCTATACATTCACTTTGTTTACAAACATTGGAGTAAAACAAGCTTATATTTTGGGTTCTGATGGGGTATGACAGTTAAACTAAGCTCTTCAAGAATAAATGGGTACATACAGTGGCTTGCAAATGTATTCACCCCTCTTGGCATTTTTCCTATTTTGTTGCCTTACAACCTGGAATTAAAATTGATTTTTGGGGGGTTTGTATCATTTGATTTACACAACATGCCTACCACTTTGAAGATGCAAATATGTTTTATTGTGAAACAAACAAGAAATTAGACAAAAAAACAGAAAACTTGAGCGTGCATAACTATTCACCCCCCTAAAGTCAATAGTTTGTAGAGCCACCTTCTGCAGCAATTACAGCTACAAGTCTCTTGGGATATGTCTCTATTAGCTTGGCACATCTAACCACTGGGATTTTTGCCCATTCTTCAAGGTGAAACTGCTCCAGCTCCTTCAAATTGGATGTGTTCCGCTGGGGTACAGCAATCTTTAAGTCATACCACAGATTCTCAATTGGATTGAGGTCTGGGCTTTGACTAGGCCATTCCAAGACATTTAAATGTTTCCCCTTAAACCACTTGAGTGTTGCTTTAGCAGTATGCTTAGTGACATTGTCCTGCTGGAAGGTGAACCTCCGTCCCAGTCTCAAATCTCTGGAAGACTGAAACAGGTTTCCCTCAAGAATTTCCCTGTATTTAGCGCCATCCATTGTTCCTTAAATTCTGACCAGTTTCCCAGTCCCTGCCGATGAAAAACATCCCCATAGCAGGATGCTGCCACCACCATGCTTCACTGTGGGGATGGTGTTCTCGGGGTGATGAGAGGTGTTGGGTTTGCGCCAGACATTTTCCTTGATGGCCAAAAAGCTCGATTTTAGTCTCATCTGATCAGAGTACCTTCTTCCATATGTTTGGGGAGTCTCCCACATGGCTTTTGGCGAACACCAAACATGTTTGCTTATTTTTTTCTTTAAGCAATGGCTTTTTTCTGGCCACTCTTCCATAAAGCCCAGCTCTGTGGAGTGTACGCCGTAAAGTGGTCCTATTAACAGATACTCCAATCTCCCCTGTGGAGCTTTGCAGCTCCTTCAGGGTTATCTTTGGTCTCTTTGTTGCCTCTCTGATTAATGCCCTCCTTGCCTGATCTCTGAGTTTTGGTGGGCGGCCCTCTCTTGACAGTTTTGTTGTGGTGCCATATTCTTTCCATTTTTTAATAATGGATTTAATGGTGTTCCGAGGGATGTTCAAAGTTTTGGATATTTTTTTATAACCCAACCCTGATCTGTACTTCTCCACAACTTTGTCCCTGACCTGTTTGGAGAGCTCCTTGGTCTTCATGGTGCCTCTTTCTTGGTGGTGCCCCTTGCTTAGTGGTGTTGCAGACTCTGGGGCCTTTCAGAACAGGTGTATATATACTGAGATCATGTGACAGATCACGTGACACTTAGATTGCCCACAGTTGGACTTTATTTAACTAATTATGTGACTTCTGAAGATAATTGGTTGCACCAGATCTTATTTAGGGGCTTCATAGCGAAGGGGGTGAATACATATGCACGCACCAATTTCCGTTTTTTTTTTTTTTTTTTTATTCACTTCACCAATTTTCACTATTTTGTGTATGTCCATTACATGAAATCCAAATAAAAATCAATTTAAATGACAGGTTGTAATGCAACAAAATAGGAAAAACGCCAAGGGGGATGAATACTTTTGCAAGGCACTGTATCATTAATTTAATTAATCATTAAGTCCAAAAATGGATGTAGCAACTACCGATTGCCCATTTAATGACCTTAGTATGCTCTTAGGCTGGATTTTTTTGATTGGTTTAAATCGCTCAGTCTGACTGAAAGATGGGTACCTCGAGCCACAGGGGGTTGCGGCTGAGGGATGTATTTCAATGTGTTGTCACTTTAAGACCGACTGTGTGGAAAGGGGAGGAGAGTCAGGAGAGGGAAAAACTGACAACAAATGAGGAGCAGTGTATGTGCAGACGCATTAACACCTTGGTGAGGAGAGTCAGAGCAGGGGAGTGAGGCAGGCAGAGGGAAAGAGAGTAAGAGGACTGGAAGAGAGAGCGTGAGATCAGAGAGAGAGATGGAGACAGACAGAGAGAGTGGATAGTAGCCTCAGCAGGCGAGTTCCATTATAATTAGTGGTTACTGAACTTTTTTGAGAGCCAATGATTTGCTCTTGTGTGAGTCATGGAGATAATTTAGACTGGTGGCAGCGTGCAGCACAGAGCATCGCCAGAACTCCCTCACATTCACACAGACAGCAGGCAGGTGAGTGTGCCTGTAGCTTCATGGGCTTTTTCAGGAGCTTTCTTTGTTTGTTTGTTTGTTACTTTCTTTCTTTCTTGCTTTCATTTTGAGTAACTATCACTTGTTAATATACTATTACCATGTTATTACCATTTTATTCTATGCTGTAATATAAAATGCTCCCATAGGTATAGTATTTTATGCACAAGTATGTGTTGGTTGCATTAAATATTGAACTACTATTCCATTGTAAAACCCACTCTTCTCTCACTGAGACTTGCAACTCCTCTGTCCTGAATGATGGCTGTATATCCCAGGATATATAATGGTTTTGCCTGGTTACACAAATCCCCTTCAAATCAAATCAAATGTTATTTGTCATATGCGCCGAATACAACAGGTGTAGACCTTACAGGGAAATGCTTACTTACAAGCCCTTAACCAACAATGCAGTTTTAAGAAAAAAAAGTGTTAAGTAAAAAATAGATCAGTAAAACATTTTAAAATATAAAATTATTAAAGAGCAGCAGTAAAATAACAGTAGGGAGGCAATATACAGGGGGTACCGGTAGAGAGTCAATGTGCGGGGCACAGCTTAGTCGAGGTAATTGAGGTAATATGTACATAAGGTAGAGTTAAAGTGACTATGCATAGATAATAAACACAGAGTGACAGCAGCGTAAAAGAAGGGGGGGGGGGACAATGCAAGTCTTATGGCTTGGGGGTAGAATCTGTTAAGAAGCCTTTTGGACCTAGACTTGGCGCTCCGGTGCCGCTTGCTGTACGGTAGCAGAGAGAACAGTCTATGACTAGGGTGGCTGGAGTCTTTGACAATTTTTAGGGCCTTCCTCTGACACCGCCTGGTATAGAGGTCCTGGATGGCAGGAAGCTTGGCCCCAGTGATGTACTGGGCCATACGCACTACCCTCTGTAGTGCCTTGCGGTCGGAGGCCGAGCAGTTGCCATACCAGGCAGTGATGCAACCAGTCAGGATGCTCTCGATGCTGCAGCTGTAGAACCTTTTGAAGAGCTGAGGACCCATGCCAAATCTTTTCAGTCTCCTGAGGGGGAATAGGCTTTGTCGTGCCCTCTTCATGACTGTCTTGGTGTGTTTGGACCATGATAGTCTGATGGTGATGTGGACACCAAGGAACTTGAAGCTCTCAACCTGTTCCACTACAGCCCCGTCGATTAGAATGGGGGCATGCTCAATCCTCTTCTTTTTCCTGTAGTCCACAATCATCTCCTTTGTCTTGATCACGTTGAGGGAGAGGTTGTTATCCTGGCACCACGCGGCCAGGTCTCTGACCTCCTCCCTATAGGCTGTCTCATCGCTGTCGGTGATCAGGCCTACCACTGTTGTGTCATCGGCAAAGTTAATGATGGTGTTGGAGTCGTGCCTGGCCATGCAGTCATGGGTGAACAGGGAGTACAGGAGGGGACTGAGCACGCACCCCTGAGGGGCCCCCGTGTTGAGGATCAGCGTGGCAGATGTGTTGTTACCTACCCTTACCACCTGGGGGCGGCCCGTCAGGAAGTCCAAGATCCAGTTGCAGAGGGAGGTGTTTAGTCCCAGGGTCCTTAACTTAGTGATGTGCTTTGATGGCACTATGGTGTTGAACGCTTAGCCGTAGTCAATGAATAGCATTCTCACATAGGTGTTCCTTTTGTCCAGGTGGGAAAGGGCAGTGTGGAGTGCAATAGAGATTGCATCATCTGTGGATCTGTTGGGGCGGTATGCAAATTGGAGTTGGTCTAGGGTTTCTGGGATAATGGTGTTCATGTGAGCCATGACCAGCCTTTCAAAGCACTTCATGGCTACAGACGTGAGTGCTACGGGTCGGTAGTCATTTAGGCAGGTTACCTTAGTGTTCTTGGGCACAGGGACTATGGTGGTCTGCTTGAAACGTTGGTAACACAGACTCAGTCAGGGACAGGTTGAAAATGTCAGTGAAAACACTTGCCAGTTGGTCAGTGCATGCTCGGAGTACACGTCCTGGTAATCCGGCTGGCCCTGCGGCCTTGTGAATGTTGACCTGTTTAAAGATCTTACTCACATATGCAATGGAGAGCGTGATCACACAGTCATCCGGAACAGCTGATGCTTTCATGCATGCTTCAGTGTTGCTTGCCTCTGTGACGACCCTCCCACTCTGTCTGCCGAATTCTCTCTTTGTTTTCCTTAATATGATGTCAGTGGGCGGAGCCAGGAGGGTCGTCAGAGAAATGGGACACACCTGGGTGTGTCCCAGGGATAAATACACCTTTCCCCTATTCATTTTGGAGACTCTCTCCATGCAGACACACTGTTGGAGTTTGGTTGTGGCTATATTGTTTGTTTGTTTGTTTGTTTGTTTGTTTGCTTTCGGACCTTTCAACACTCCTCATTATCACATCTATGCACGCATCCACTCACCTACACTACTGATAACTGACTACACACACCATTGTTAATTGTATATAGTTTGCTTTAGTTACTGAATATATATTTTTTGTTATTCCTTATCTCCACGTTGTCTCCCTATTTGTTACGGTTCACCCGGGATCATCATAATAAGGTTGGTTCCTAGACATTTTGTAGTATTTTGTTGCATTATGATGGGTTAATGTTACTTGGGATGCGCTTTGGTTGGTATTCACTATATAGTCTTATAAGTGTTTGGTATAGTGCCTTAGACACGTATCAGTGATTTTGGTTGTCCGGTGACTTTATCAAACAGTGCGTTGCCTGGTAAAGTATGCTAGTAGGACTAATACTAGTATTGTTTGGCTAACTGGTATTAGTATTTTGTTTGGGAGAAAACATGGAGTTAGTGTTCGATAAACTCTTTAGGTGCTTTGTTTGCATATTTTGGTACAGCTTATTTTTTAGTTGTGATGTTTGGTAGGCCTAGTGTTGGTTGCCTTTTGTTTGTTAAACTAGCCACTGCGCTGGATAGTTTTGTGTGCTGTGTTGGAGAGAGTACATTGGTTAGTTTCCAGGCCCCTGCCCAGGCTGGAAACTCTTGCTCTATGAGTACATTCGTCTGTGTACCTCAGTGGGAGATTTGGGTAGGGTAGTGCTATTTGCTACCCAGAGCTATAGCCTTTCTTTCCCCTGTTAGGTTTAGCGACGTGTTCCAATTTGGAATACGTTGGGCATGGTTATTTTGTTTGTTATTTTTGTGTGGTGTCCGTGGACTGAGCAGTTGTCTCGGGGGCACATCAGTGGCTTGGGTGGAATCCGCCAACGTGCTGTTTTTTTCCCCATGCCAGCAGGCTACAGTGTGTAATTAACCACCGCAAATCCGCACGAAGACTAGGGTTGAGTTATTGTAGGATTTGGGGAAGCTCCTTATATATATCATCTCTCTCCTATGGTGTCCAGTGTGATTGGCTCTTCTCTTGTTGTGGTCCGGTCTGGTCTGCTCAGCAGAGGGGAAGAGCAAGATTCTTGTTAGCAGTTATTTGTGACTATGGCGTCTAATGTAGAAGAGTTCATTCACATTCCATCAGAGGAACTGATGCATTTCTTGGGAATGATTGGTTATTACCATAGTTTCTGTAGGAACTTCTCTACCGTAGTCGCTCCCCTGACAGATCTGCTGAAAGCTAAGGCAGTTTACATCTGGTCTCCTCTCTGTCAACAGGCTTTTGAGGATGCTAAGAGGTTGCTTACCTCAACTCCGGTGCTGGCTGCTCCTTGCGTGGATTTAACATTCACCTTGCAGGTCGACGCGAGTCACGTTGGGGCAGGTGCAGTCCTGCTGCAAGCAGATATGTCCGGTGTTGAGAGGCCTGTTAGTTTATTTTCCAAGAAATGTAACCGTTATCAGTTGAACTACTCTGTGGCGGAAAAAGAAGCGCTAGCACTCATATGGGCACTACAACACTTCGAGGTGTATGTCGGGTCGAGTGTAGTACCTATTGTGGTCTACACCGACCATAACCCTCTCACCTTCTTGAGGTCTATGATGTGTCCCAACCAGAGGATAATGAGATGGTGTTTGTTTTTAAAGGCCTTCCATTACATTTACATTTGAGTCATTTAGCAGACGCTCTTATCCAGAGCGACTTACAGGAGCAATTAGGGTTAAGTGCCTTGCTCAAGGGCACATCGACAGATTTTTCACCTAGTCGGCTCGGGGATTAGAACCAGCGACCTTTCGGTTACTGGCACAACGCTCTTAACCACTAAGCTACCTGCCGCCTGCCGATGTGCGGCACATCAGGGGGACTGATAATATTGTTGCTGACGTGCTCTCTCGTGCGCCCTGGTCCTGAACGAATCTGGTCCTATTGATCGGTGGACACGCGTGGTCCCCGAGTGTATGCGTGTCGTCCACGTGACTGACTACTGTTTATTTTGTGTTGTCCTGTTGCTCCTGTTTTCTCTTCCCTGCTGTTCTCGTTTTCTTCTTTCCTCTTAAAGGTTGCTTCCTGTGTGCAAAGGTTGCTGAGGTCTGGGGAGGACGAGGGTGGCTGGGGCAGTGGGATAGGGCTAACCAGGGCAGTATTTTGTTTGTGTTTATGTATGTATGGTTGGTGTGGTGTTCCGGGGTCCTTGGTGGTCCCCGGTTTTATGGGGGGTGGGGTGTGACGACCCTCCCACTCTGTCTGCCGAATTCTCTCTTTGTTCTTGTTTTCCTTAATAGGATGTCGGTGGGCGGAGCCGGGAGGGTCGTCAGAGAAATGGGACACACCTGGGCTCGGGTGTGTCCCAGGGATAAATTCACCTTTCCCCTATTCATTGTGGAGACTGTCTCCATGCAGACACACTGTTAGATTTTGGTTGTGGCAGTTTTGTGGCTGTATTGTTTGTTTTGGTTTGTTTGTTTGATTGTTTGTTTTTGCACCTTTCAACACTCCTCATTATCACATCTATGCACGCATCCGCTCACTTACACTACTGATAACTGACTACACACACCATTGTTAATTGTAAATTATATAGTTTGCTTTAGTTACTAAATATATTTTGTTATTCCTTATCTCCACGTTGTCTCCCTATTTGTTACGGGCTACGAGCTGGTTCGTGACACCTCGAAGCGAGCATAGAAGTAATTTAGCTCGTCTGGTAGGCTTGTGTCACTTGGCAGCTTGCGGCTGTGCTTCCCTTTGTAGTCTGTAATAGTTTGCCAGCCCTGCCACATCCGCTGAGCGTCGAAGCCAGTGTAGTACGATTGAATCTTAGTCCTGTATTGACGCTTTGCCTGTTTGATGTTTCGTCGGAGGGCATAGCGGGATTTCTTATAAGTGTCCGGGTTAGAGTCCCGCTCCTTGAAAGCGGCAGCTCTACGCTTTAGCTCAGTGCGGCTGTTGCCTGTAATCCATGGCTTCTGGTTGGGGTATGTACGTATGGTCACTGTGGGGACGACGTCATCGATGCACTTATTGATGAAGCAAGTGACTGATGTGGTGTACTCCTCAATGCCATCGGAAGAATCCCGTAACATATTCCAGTCTGTGCTAGCAAAACAGTCCTGTAGTTTAGCATCTGCGTCATCAGACCACTTATTTATTGACCGAGTCACTGGTGCTTCCTGCTTTAGTTTTTGCTTGTAAGCAGGAATCAGGAGGATGGAGTTATGGTCAGATTTGCCAAATGGAGGGTGAGGCAGAGCTTTGTACGCGTCTCTGTGTGTGGAGTAAAGGTGGTCTAGAGTTTGTTTTTCCTCTGGTTGCACATTTAACATGCTGGTAGAAATTAGGTAAAACAGATTTAAGTTTCCCCGCATTAAAGTCCTCGGCCGCTAGGAGCGCCGCCTCTGGATGAGCATTTTCCTGTTTGCTTATGGCCTTAGACAGCTCATTGAGTGTGGTCTTAGTGCCAGCATCGGTTTGTGGTGGTAAATAGACAGCTATGAAAAATATAGATGGAAACTCTCTTGGTAAATAGTGTGGTCTACAGCTTATACTCTAGATTGTGTCTAGATACTCTACCTCAGGCGAGCAAAACCTTGAGACTTCCTTAATATTAGATTTCGTGCACCAGCTGTTGTTTACAAATATAAACAGACCGCCACCCCTTGTCTTACCGGAGGCAGCTGTTCTATCTTGCCGATGCAGCATATATCCTCTCAGCGATGTGGGAATAACTTGCTCCCCTCTCCCTCACAGGTTATAATGAGCTGGGGTACTACTGGTCTTCTCTCTGTCAGTCAGGGTGTTTGTCTGGCTGTGATTTTGACCTATAATATCATCATATAATGGTATCATATGTTGTGTCCTAGAAGATGTGCTCCCTGTCAGACTGAAAAGATTTGAGCGGCTTCCACTAAGCACATCATGTTGTAAAGTGCCAAACCAGTTGCTATTAATGTTGGTTCCCTTCATGACCCCCTTCAACTGTCATACCGGGGTGCTAGACAGAGGCTTCATTTCCAAATGGTACCCTGTTCCCTATATAGTTCACTACTTTTGTCCAGGGACATATTGGCCCTGGTCAAAAGTAGACTAGAATAGAGTAGAGTCTTTATTATCCCCAAGGGGCAATTCATTTTGCAGCACATAGTAAAAACACATAAAAATAAATATACACAAAAACAATAAATACAGCAATATGTCCACAACTAACAGTACTCCTACAGCTTATTGAGAAGATGATAGCAGCTGGCATGAAGGAGAGTTTAGACCTATTTTAAACTTGGGGAGCCTGTACTGTATCTGCGCTCTGAGGGAAAAAACATAAATTCATCAAACAAGGGATGCTGGGAGTCCCTAAGAATGGATTGCGCCTTACATATGACTTGTGTCTGTAGTGCACTATATAGGGAATAGGGTGCCATTTGGGCTCAGCCAGAGCCATCTTATATGGCTCTCTCTGGTGCTAGACAATAATTAATGGAGCCTTAAAATGTTAAAGTACTTTTATTGCAGATTGGAGTTACCTTCAGACAGTGAAACCTCTGCTCATCAGTCTTTGTGTGAGTCTCAAATGGCACCCTATTCCCTATATAGTGTGCTAATTTTGACCAGAGACCTATCGGTCCTGGTAAAAAGTAGTGCACTTTATGTACAGGTCAAAAGTAGTGCACTATATATGGAATAGGGTGCAATTTGAGACGCAACCTTGTTTCGGTAAAGGACGTCCTTGGGGCTATTTTTATGTATTTTGGCCAGACTGCTGGAAAGTCATCAACGGTGGCCCTGAGCGTGAATGGAGCTTATCTCTTTTATTGCTCCCTGTCTATTGGTCTCACCACAGACCACACACTTATTAAGGCCTAGATTCAATCTGATCAAGTGTTAACCGGCGATAGCCGACATCTGCATAGCCAGTGTTTTGGCGGTGTCGGAGGTGTAACTGCATTAGAGCTGTCAAATCGGTTGTCACTAAGTCACACCCGCCCTACTTGCGTTTGAAGTTCGGAACAAGAACGTGTAAGTAGGCTACATAGAAATAATGACACTCAAATTGAAAATCATTAAACAAAATAATGAGGATATTGAGTTGTTTCATCTTACTGTACAAAGGGAATCTATGCAGCTGGCTATACACTCATATCCCCCGTAGACCGGTTCGTACATAAAACATTCTCCATTAGCCAGCTACTCTTCCTGGGGTCCAGCAAAATTAAGGCAGATTTCACAACACATTAAGTGTGTGCCCTCAGTTCCCTACTCTACTACCACATATCTACAACACAAAATCCATGTGTGTATAGTGCGTATGTTATTGTGTGTTTGTATGCATGTGTCTGTGCCTATGTTAGTGTTGCTTCACAGTCCCCGCCGTTCCATAAGGTGTATTTCTATCTGTTTTTTAAATCAAATTTGACTGCTTACATGAGTTACTTGATGTGGAATAGAGTTCCATGTAGTCATGGCTCTATGTAATACTGTGTGCCTCCCATAGTCTGTTCTGGACTTGGGGACTGTGAAGAGACCTCTGGTGGCATGTCTTGTGGGGTATGCATGGGTGTCCGAGCTGTGTGCCAGTAGTTCATATAGACAGCATTCAACATGTCAATACCTCTCACAAATACAAGTAGTGATGAAGTCAATCTCTCCTCTACTTTGAGCCAGGAGAGATTGACATGCATATTACTAATGTTAGCTCTCTGTGTACATCCAACGGTCAGCCGTGCTGCCCTGTTCTGAGCCAATTGCAATTTTCCTAAGTCTCTCTTTGTGGCACCTGACCACACGACTGAACAGTAATTCAGGTGCGACAAAACTAGGGCCTTTAGGACCTGCCTTGTTGATAGTGCTGTTTAGAAGGCAGAGCAGCGTTTTATTATGGACAGACTTCTCCCCATCTTAGCTACTGTTGTATCAATATGTTTTGACCATGACAGTTTACCATCCAGGGTTACTCCAAGCAGTTTAGTCACCTCAACTTGCTCAATTTCCACATTATTCATTACAAGATTTAGTTGAGGTTTAGGGTTTAGTGAATGATTTGTCCCAAATACAATGCTTTTAGTTTTTGAAATATTTAGGACTAACTTATTCCTTGCCACCCATTCTGAAACTAACTGCAGCTCTTTGTTAAGTGTTGCTGTAATTTCAGTCGCTGTAGTAGCTGATGTGTTTTGTGTTGAGTCATCCGCATACATAGACACACTGGCTTTACTCAAAGCCAGTGGCATGTCGTTAGCAAAGATTGTGAAAGGGGCCTAGACAGCTGCCCTGGGGAATTCCTGATTCTACCTGAATTATGTTGGATACGCTTCCATTAAAGAACACCCTCTGTGTTCTGTTAGACAGGTAACTCTTTATCCACAACATAGCATGGGGTGTAAAGCCATAACACATACGTTTTCCAGCAGCAGACTATGATCGAAAATGTCGAAAGCCACACTGAAGTCTAACAAAACAGCACCTACAATCTTTTAATCATAAATTTCTCTCAGCCAATCATCAGTCATTTGTGTAAGTGCTGTGCTTGTTGAATGTCCTTCTCTATAAGTGTGCTGAAAGTCTGTTGTCAATTTGTTTATTGTAAAATAGCATTGTATCTGGACAAACACAATTTTTTCCAAAAGTTTACTAAGGGTTGGTAACAGGCTGATTGGTCGGCTATTTGAGCCAATAAAGGGGGCTTTACTGTTCTTAGGTAGGGGAATGACTTTTGCGTCCCTCCAGGCCTGAGGGCACACACTTTCTAGTAGGCTTAAATTGAAGATATGGCAAATAGGAGTGGCAATATCGTCCGCTATTATCCTCAGTAATTTTCCATCCAAGTTGTCAAACCCTGGCGGCTTGTCATTGTTGATAGACAACAGTCATTTTTTCACCTCTTCCACATTCACTTTACGTAATTCAAAATTACAATTCTTGTCTTTCATATTTTGGTCAGATATGCTTGGATGTGTAGTGTCAACGTTTGTTGCTGGAATGTCATGCCTAAATTTGCTAATCTTTCCAATGAAAAAATAATTAAAGTAGTTGCCAATATCAGTGGGTTTTGTGATGAATGAGCCATCTGATTCAATTAATGATGGAACGGAATTTGCTTTTTTGCCCAAAATGTAATTTAAGGTGCTCCAAAGCTTTTTTACTATCATTCTTTATGTCATATATCTTTGTTTCATAGTGTAGTTTCTTCTTCTTTTTATTCAGTTTAGTCACATGATTGCTCAATTTGCAGTACGTTTGTCAATCGGTTGTGCCAATCGGTTGTGTAGCCAGACTTGGTAGTAGTGTCCCAACAACTAAATATGTATAGGGGACATATTAGAGGGGCAGCAGGCCTCAAACCTTTAATAGTTGAGTATTTGCCATGTCCTTGGTCTGTTTTGCCCTGTAGTCACTGCAGGTTTGGAAGCCTTTGTTAAGGCCTCTAGAAGTGCAAGTGATTTTAAAGACAACATATTCATATATATTTGATATGCTGTAAAATGTAAACACATTACCTGGCAACCAACCTTCTTGCACCAATCCCATCCAATTACAGTAAAATACTGTAAAATACAAACCCTGCCTCCCCTCAATGAATTTAATTCATTAATTTACTAATTCATCCATTTATTCATTCATTACACCAATTTTCTTTTGCAGTAAGAGTATCGGTACCGTAAAACCGATTTATGGTAACATGCTGTACTGTAAATTTACAGCATTATACTTTCATCAGAGTTGCTAGCAAATGACTAATTTTATAATACAGCACTGTTTTTCTTACTGTAAAACATTATACAGCATCCCTGCTGTAAAGCAAAATTACAGTATTTACCTGGCAACTCTGCTGCCAGTATAATGCTGTAAATTTACAGGGGAAAGTTTTACAGTGTAGCATAGATTATTTAAACATTTCTGATTTACATTAAATCTGTTGTGTCAACTGTCTGCCATGGAATGTAGGGTGATTGATAATTGAAGTCGGACTGTAAATGTGTTTCAGTAATGACCACAGTGTTTTTGAGATGCAGCTAATGAATGTGTCAAGTTTTAAAAACAAACTGGGGAGCAGGGCTGGAAGACCTCAGGTTGAACAAGCTTAACAGGTGACCAGTATCTGTGTTACACCTGTTTAGTCCAAAAATAACACATTTCTCCATCCCCACCAATGTACAAAACATAAGGTACACCTGCTCTTTCCATGACATAGACTGACCAGGTGAAGCCAGGTAAAACCTATGATCCCTTATTGATGTCACTTGTTAAATCCACTTCAATTAGTGTAGATGAAGAGGATGAGACAGGTTAAAGAAGGATTTTTAAGCCTTGAGACAGTTGAGACATGGATTGTGTATGCATGCCATTCAGAGGGTGAATGGGCAAGACAAAAGATTTAAGTGCCTTTGATTGCGGTTTGAGTGTGTCAAGAACTGCAACGCTGCTGGGTTTTTCATGCTCAAAACATCCAGCCAACTTGACACAACTTTGGAAAGCATTGGAGTCAACATGGGCCAGCATCCCTGTGCAACGCTTTCGACACCTTGTAGAGTCCATGGCCCGACAAATTGAGGCTGTTCTGAGGGCCAATATTAGGAAGGTTTTCCTAATGTTTTGTAAACTCAGTGTACATAGATACCAGCCAAAATTGTGTCTGGTATGTGTCTGTGGCTTTTAGGCTAATGTGAATGTTTTTTTTTGTTTTTTTTTAAAGATGCGTGCCTTTTTGATCTGTGAAAGAGTGGCCAGCCGGTCACACATATTGGCACAAAGGTTAAGCTGTCAAAGTAAGAGCTTGATGTATTTTTCAATCCTCTTATTTCAATCCAATCTCCTCTAATCTGATCATGTGTTTCACTCAGTAAGCTCTGAAGACACACAGATCCTATTAAGATTTTAAAAGGATCCCTTTGTGAGGTATAGAAATGTGGAGAAGAGACATCCAGTTACAAGCCAATACTGTTCGCTAATGGGTTGCAGAGACTGTCATTTGTTCAAGAAATCTGAAGTAGCCTATCACTTTGTGGAAACAAACAACAACTCAAGAATTAGGCTGAGCACTGTATTTTCAGCCTAAAGTATAGGCCTATTACCGTAAGACGTGTGTGTTCGGAATGTTCTACTGTATGTACCAGATGTGTATGTAAAAGATAATGTGGATAAAGAGTCTCTGCCAAGTCATTGACCAGTTTATATATAGTTTAGTCCACATTTCCCTCTTTGTTTTGGCCAAAGTCCATTATATAAAATCTCTGGTCAAGGCTTTTTTATGAAGTCATGCAGAATAAAATACTTTTCTAAACACTTATACATTAATGTGGATGCTATCATGATTATGGATAATCCTGAATGAATCGTGAATAATGATAAGTGAAAAAATGCTAACTTCCCCTATTTTTGTAATGGTGAGAGAATGTCTTGGGGGTATGATATTTGTACGTCTGTAACTTTCTCACTCATCATTATTTACGATTCATTCAGGACTATCCGTAATCATGGTAGCATCCACATTAATGTAGAAGTGTTTAGAAACATATTCTATTCTTATTTACAATAAAAGTGACTCCAAAATGACACAATACATTATTTACCATTAATTTCTATTGGGCACAAAATAATCTGAAACACAACCAAAACAGCAAATGTATCCAACAAGTTTGTAGAGTCACAAGCTTGATGTAGTCATTGCGTGCTAGGAATATGGATGAAAACACTGTCAAATTAAAGCTGACAGTCTGCACTTGAACTTCGCAGTCATTGTTTCATTTCAAATCCAAAGTGTTGGAGTACAGAGCCAAAACAACAAAACATTTGTCACTGTCCCAATACTTTTGGAGCTCACTGTATCAACAGTACTGCCACAGCAGCATAACATTTGAATAACACTTGATAACACTTGATTTACATCATCATCATTATTCAGTCTGATTGGCTGCCAGCCATATATATCATGAGTTAGAAGATCAGTGTTGGGATGAGTTACTTGGAAAAGTAATATATTACATATTACTCATTGCATTTAACAAAATAAACACGTTATATTACTAGTGAGATTACTTTGCGTTACTTTAATGAAAAAACATCTCTAAATCTCACAGTTTGTTTGACTGTCGGAGGGAGCAAGGTGAGCCACATGTGCTCTACCACAGATAAGATACTTACTAACTCAGGTTTGATCACTGGATTTCCCAAGTGAGATTCCATGTTGACTACTGTCAAGAAACGGAAGTTGTTGGAGCGGAGGTGCGGCTTGTGACTGGGGGACGGTTCGTTTGGTGACGGAAGAACTTCGACGACGGATGCTATTTGTCGGAGCAAACATTTAGAAAGTGAAGGCGTGGTGTTTGAGTGTTGAAGTGGAGGTGGTTGAGCAACACTGGGCTGTGACTGGAGCAGAGATGGATGAAAAGGTAGGGGGGTTAGAGGTTGAGGAGGATGGGATGGAGTGTAGCGGTGGAGGGGAAAAAGGTGGAGGAAGAGTCGTGCGAGTAGATGTGAAGAAGAGGAAGATGAATGATATTTTGCAGGTCTTGTCAGGGGAGAGTAGTGATGAGGGAGGTTCAGTTCGCAGTGTTGTATGGAGAAAAGTGGAGTTCTAGGTTGGTGAAGTTTAAGGACGAGGGTGGAGTCACGGTGGTGAGTCCGATTGCGTTGCCTAGTGATTTGAAGAGTAAATAAAGAGAGGTTGTGTCTGCTAAAGCTCTTTATGATGGAAGTTTGGTGGTGTTGTGTATCGATGCTAAACAGCATGAGAAGGCTCTCAAACTCAAGCAGGTATGTAAACATGTGGTTGATAGTACCAGATCAAACCGGATGGCAGTGGGTGAAGGGAGTTATTATGGGAGTTCCAGAAATTGTTAACGTGAAAGAAATAAAGGATGACTTGAAGGGAGGCTCCCTTATTGAGGCAAAGCAACTCCAGATGACGCGAGATGGGAAGAAGGTGGATAGCCTGTCAGTGCGATTAAACAAGTTTATGTTCTGAAACCATTGCGTTGCTATAACTGTCAAAGGTTTGGGCATGTGGCAGCAGTGTGTAAAGGCAAAAGGAGATGTGTGAAGTGTGGGGGAGAAGATGCATATGGGGAAGGTGGAGACGGGGTCCAGTTAAAGTGCTGTTACCATAGTGTAGTGTATGGGGGTTGTTCAGTGATGAAAAGGCAGGTGGAAGTGCAGCAGGTGAGGAGTGAGCGTAAAATCTCATTTGTAGAAACAGTGAAGGTAGTTCACGCAGAGACAAGCGGGGCACCTAGAAGAGCAGGTATTCCAGGGCAGATCAGGATGCACGTTAGGCGTGATGTAGGGAGCAGAATGGGGGAGAAGTCAAGACTGGTAGACATGAGGAAGGTTGTTACATTTGTAACAGCAGCAATCAAATGCACAGAAAAAGTACAATCTAAGACTAAGAAGAATCATAGTGGAGCAGGCAATGAAGTATCTTGGGATCACAGGATGACCTGAATAAGATTGAGAATCAGTCCAGCCAGGAATAATGTATTGGTTAATTTTCATAATGGTGTTAATCCAATGGAACGCGAGAAGTTTGATGGCTAATGGGCAAGAGTTCAAACAGTTTCTTGAGCAGTTACCAGCCAAACCAGATGTGATATGGCTCCAGGAGACATGGCTTAAACTTAATCTAGATTTTGTAATACGAGATCTTTTGTAATACAAGATTTTGTAATACAAGGTTTTTTGTAATACAAGATTTGGTAATACAAGGTTTTTTTGTAATACAAGATTGTGTAATATGAGGTTTTGTAATATGTTGCAGTCTGTAGAGAAAGGGTGGCAGGGGGAGGGGGAGGGTGTGCTACCTTTATAAAGAGGGGGATCCTATATAGGCATGTGGGAGAGGGAGTTGAACAGTAGTATGTAGTGGTAGAAGTGTGGTTGGGAGAGGGGAATCTGGTAATAGGGAATTTTTGCAACAGGTGTAAGAGACTAGAGTTGAAGGCCCTTGGGAGTGTAGAAGGTCAAGATAGGAGACGGGTGATGTGGTGTGGGGATTTTAATGCCCACAGTACACTCTTGGGAGGGTCATGGACTGACGTAAATGGACAAGTGTTAGAGGAACACCTGGATTAGAAAGGATTTGTGTGTCTTAATGACAACCGGAGGACCAGGATTGACCCAGTAACTGGAGATGAATCTGCTCTGGATCTTACTCTGGGGAGAAGGAGGAAGGGAGTTCCGTGGTGGACTGAAGAGTGCAGAGAAGCTGTGAAGAGTAGGAACAGGACTTTCAGGATGTTGAAAAGTCCCATAACTATCAACGCCTGATACAGTACAAACAAGCACAAGCAGTAGTACGGAGGATCATTAGGACAGCTAAGAGGGAGTATTGGCGCCAGTTCTGTGGAAACATAGGCAGGACTACTCCTGTGGGAGAGGTATGGGGGATGATTAAGAGGATCAAATTAAATCACATTTTATTGGTCACATACACATATTTATCAGATTGCGGGTGTAGCGAAATGCTTGGGGTCAGACGAGATTGGGATCTCCCTGTACTGAAAAGTGGGGAGACTGTTGCAGTGAGAGACATTGAGAAGACAGAGATGTTAGCCCAGGCATTTGTGAAGGTGCACAGCTCAAATAATCTGACAGAAGAGGGGCAGAGTGGGAGAGAGAGGGTCAGAGGAGAACATCAGAGAGAAGTGATGGAGAATGGATTGAATTCCCCTTTTACATTGGCTGAGATGAAGATAGCGATAGCTAAAGCTGAGGTAACATCTCCTGGGAAGGATGAAATGTGTTACATCATGAGGATGAGATGTGTTACTCAGTGAAACTGCAATGGGGAAAGTATTGGGCCTTTACAATAAGGTGTGGCAGGACGGCAAGCTGCCTGACTGTTGAATGCAGGCTGTAGTGGTGCCAATACGGAAACCAGCGAAAGACACTACTAGTCCATCAAGCTATAGGCCGATAATGTTGACATCTCATGTAAACTTATGGAAAGGATGACAACAGAAAGGCTTACTTCCTTCCTGGAGAGCAGAGGCCTAATGTCACCAGATCAAAGTGGGTTCAGGAAAGGCATGGAAATGATGGATCCTGTACTTTGTCTAGAGTCAGTCATACGGAAGGCAAAGGCAAATAAGGAGGTGGTGGTAGCCATTTTCTTTGATGTGGAGAATGCCTATGATACAGTATGATGTGGAAGGAAGGCCTACTTATCAAACTGGATATCATGGGGGTTGGAGGAAGGGTTTTTAACCTTCTAAGGGAAGCTCATCTTCGTGCTTGTCGTCCTCACCAGGGTCTTCAACCTTTCCAAATTCGCCACCTGGTTATCAGAAGGGGGAAAGGAGAAGATTAGTTGTGTGTCATTGCTACGCAGACGACACACAACTAATCTTCTCCTTTCCCCCTTCTGATAACCAGGTGGCGAATCGCATCTCTGCATGTCTGCCGACATATCAGTGTGGATGACGGATCACCACCTCAAGCTGAACCTTGGCAAGACGGAGCTGCTCTTCCTCCCGGGGAAGGACTGCCCTTTCCATGATCTCGCCATCACGGTTGACAACTCCGTTGTGTCCTCCTCCCAGAGTGCGAAGAGCCTTGGCGTGACCCTGGACAACACCCTGTCGTTCTCCGCTAACATCAAGGCGGTGACCCGATCCTGTAGGTTCATGCTCTACAACATTCGGAGAGTACGACCCTGCCTTACACAGGAAGCGGCACAGGTCCTAATCCAGACACTTGTCATCTCCTGTCTGGATTACTTCAACTCGCTGTTGGCTGGGCTCCCTGCCTGTGCCATTAAACCCCTACAACTCATCCAGAATGCTGCAGCCCGTCTGGTGTTCAACCTTCCCAAGTTCTCTCACGTCACCCCGCTCCTCCGCACACTCCACTGGCTTCCAGTTGAAGCTCGCATCTGCTACAAGATCATGGTGCTTGCCTACGGAGCTGTGAGGGGAACGGCACCTCCGTACCTTCAGGCTCTGATCAGTCCCTAAACCCAAATGAGGGCATTGCGTTCATCCACCTCTGGCCTGCTGGCTCCCCTACCTCTGCGGAAGCACAGTTCCCGCTCAGCCCAGTCAAAACTGTTCGCTGCTCTGGCACCCCAATGGTGGAACAAGCTCCCTCACGACGTCAGGACAGCGGAGTCACTCACCACCTTCCGGAGACATTTGAAACCCCACCTCTTTAAGGAATACCTGGGATAGGATAAAGTAATCCTTCTACCCCCCCCCTTACCCCCCCCCCCCCCCCCCCCCCCCCCCAAAAAATAATAAAAAATAAAAATAAAAAAAATAAACATTGTAAAGTGGTTATCCCACTGGCTATAAGGTGAATTCACCAATTTGTAAGTCACTCTGGATAAGAGCGTCTGCTAAATGACGTAAATGTAAATGTATGTCTTCACCTGAATGCAGTTCCGCGTCGTAACCGACTTCAGTGGGCAAATACTCACCTTCTATGGCCACTGGCACACTGGAGAAATGTGCTCTTCACGGATGAATCCCGGTTTCAATTGTACTGGGCAGATGGCAGACAGCATGTATGGCGTCGTGTGGGTGAGCAGTTTGCTGATGTCAATGTTGTGAACAGAGTGCCCAATGGTGGGGGTGGGGTTATGGTATGGGCAGGCATAAGCTATGGGCAACGAACACAATTGCATTTAATCGATGGCAATTTGAATGCACAGAGATACCGTGAAGAGATCCTGAGGCCCATTGTCGTGCCGTTCATCTGCCGCCATCACCTCATGTTTCAGCATGATAATGCACGGCCCCATGTCGCATGGATCTGTACACAATTCCTGGGAGCTGAAAATATCCCAGTTCTTCCATGGCCTGCATACTCACCAGACATGTCACCCATTGAGCTTGTTTGGGATGCTCTGGATCGACGTGTACGACAGCGTGTTCCAGTTCCCGCCAATATCTAGCAACTTCGCACAGCCATTGAAGAGGAGTGGGACAACATTCCACAGGCCAAAATCAACAGCCTGATCAACTCTATGCAAAGAAATGTGTCACGCTGCATGAGGCAAATGGTGGTCAAACCAGATATTGACTGGTTTTCTAATCCACACCCCTACCTTTTTTTAAGGTACACTACATGGCCAAAAGTATGTAGACACCTGCTCGCCAAACATCTCATTACAAAATAATGGGCATTAATATGGAGTAGGTCCTCCCTTTGCTTCTATAACAGCCTCCACTCTTCTGGGAAGGTTTTCCACTAGATGTTGGAACATTGCTGCGGGGACTTCAGTCACAAGAGCATTAGTGATGTCGGGCACTGATGTTGGGTGATTTGGCCCACAGTCGGAGTTCCAATTCATCCCAAAGGTGTTCGATGGGGTTGAGGTCAGGGCTCTGTGCAGGCCAGTCAAGTTCTTCCACGCCGATGTCGACAAACCATTGCTGTATGGACCTCGCTTTGTGCACCGGGGCATTGTCATGCTGAAAGTGCCTTCCCCAAACACAGAATCGTCTAGAATGTCATTGTATGCTGTAGCATTAAGATTTCCCTTCACTGGGACTAAGGGGCCTAGCCTGAATCATGAAAAACCGCCACAGACCATTATTCCTCCTCCAGCAAACTTTACAGTTGGCACTATGCATTGGGGCAGGTAACGTTCTCCTGGCACTCCAGAGAATGCGTTTCCACTGTTCCAGAGTCCAATGGTGGCAAGCTTTGCAGCACTCCAGCCGACGCTTGGCATTGTGCATGATGATCTTAAGCTTGTGTGCAGCTACTCAGCCATGGAAACCCATTTCATGAAGCTCCCGACAAACAGTTATTGTGCTGACGTTGCTTCCAGAAGCAGTTTGGAACTCAGTAGTGAGTGTTGCAACCGAGGACAGACGATTTTTACGTGCAACGCACTTCAGCACTCGGCGGTCCCATTCTGTGAGCTTGTGTGGCCTACCATTTCGCAGCTGAGCCGTTGTTGCTCCTAGTTGTTTCCACTTCACAATAACAGCACTTATAGCTGATCGGGGTAGCTCTAGCAAGGCTGAAATTTGATGAATTTACTTGTTGGAAAGGTGGCATCCTACGACGGTGCCACGTTGAAAGTCACTGTTCTCTTCAGTACGGGCCATTCTACTTCCAATGTTTGTCTATGGAGATTGCATGGCGGTGTGCTTGATTTTATACACCTGTCAGTAACGGGTGTGGCTGAAATAGCCGAATCCACTAATTTGAAGGGGTGTCCACATACTTTTGGCATACTAGTGTATCTGTGACCAACAGATGCACATCTGTATTCCCAGTCATGTGAAATCCATAGATTAGGGCCTAATGAATTCATTTAAATCGACTGATTTCCTTATATGAACTGTAACTCAGTAAAATCTTTGAAATTGTTGCATGTTGCGTTTTATATTTTTATTGAGTGTATTTGCAGATGGATTTAAGGACAGGTGCAGCTTTTAGTTTTCATGAGTTTAAGGTGGCCGTGACAAAAATAATAACGGATCATTTATCTGTTTACACAATGGAGTTGCTGGCCATACTATTGACTGCAGAGTGGGTGGAGAAGGTGAGGCCAGACAGGGTAGTCTGCTCTGAGTCCTGGGCAGCACTGATGAGCTTCTATTAATCTGTGTCTCGAAGACAAGATGTATTTTATGAGAGTTTGCAGTGCTTGTATAGGGTGAGACCGATGGGGGTAGTTGTGATGTTCCTCTGGGTACCAGCTCATGTGGGAGTAGAGGGGAATGAGGAGGTGGATGTTCTCGCCAAGCAGGCTCTCAAACATAAGAACAGTGGTTAAAAACAAATGGCAATAGTTGTGGAACAGGGAGGGAAAGGGAAGACACCTGTATAAGGTCCAGGAAAAGGTGGGGGCAGGGAGGTCCTCAGGTCAAGAGAGAGAAGGGAGAAAAGTGTTATCACAAGGCTGAGAATAGGACACACAAGGCTCAACAGTACATTTAAATTGATAGGAAAACATCCGACTGGGAGGTGTGATCACTGTCAGGAGGAGATTGAGACAGTGGAACACATTGTATTTCAGAGCCAGCAATATGGTCGAGAACGGGAGAGATTGTTATTAGATTTAATGAGTGATGTTGTTGAAGAGCCAAGCTTAAGTGAACTGCAAAAAAAACTTTGTGATTTCATTATGTTTTTGTTTCCTTAGGGAGACAAAAATAATAATATAATATGACATTTAGCAGACGCTTTTATCCAAAGCGACTTACAGTCATGCGTGCATACATTATATATATTTTTTTGTGTATGGGTGGTCCCGGGGATCGAACCCACTACCTTTAGCGTTACAAGCACCGTGCTCTACCAGCTGAGCTACAGAGGACCACCGCCATGCCCTACACCCGAATATAAGGTGATGCCTGATATCTATTGTTTGGTGCTTTGACAAGAATCCCTACTTAAGGCACTACTTTTCCATGAGAGGTGTGGCACTGATGGAAGTGTCATTGTCAGTCACGTTGGTCTAGCAGACCAACAGAAAATAAACAAGGCCCATGTGTGCTTGTCTTGGCATCTTGAGAGTTTCTCTGAACGAAAGCCCACGTCATATTGGGGTCACACACACAGTCCTGTTAGAGATGGGAAGAAGGTCAAGACTGAATCTCAGTCATGTCCAGTTGGTTTCTGTCTGTGGATATAATAATATAATCCAACAGTCCATAGGTGTTCTGATCCGATGACTGGTGTGGGACTTCACACTGGTGTGTGTGTGTGTGTTTAAGGGTTTGACTCCTTAGCACATCCCAATATTACAGAGACTGACAGGAAAGCACAGCGAGTGTATCACAAAGGCACTTGTCTCGCTCTGCCTCACACAATCACATCTATTATTACTAATAAAAACATAAAAAAGAGAATGTAAAAATGTTGAGGAGAGATTTGAGTAGTGTGCTTCACTCCTGATACTGGAGGGCTGCAGTGTGTGCGTTTGAACTTTATATGTAGTTGAAACAGGGGTCTATTCAGCAGGTACACTCAAGAGGGTTGCAGATAGAAAAGTTATTGTGCAGAATTAACACGACTTTCGATCACACAGAATGGTATCAGTTCTATACAGTACATTGCTATCTGCAATGCATCATTCTAAATCTCACTGGACAGGCCCTCCACTGGACAGGCCCTCCAAAAATAATGGGTAGGATTTAAACCTTCCCTGTCTCATGTCCACACTCCAGTCCAGTTGGTGGCGGTAATGCACCTTAAAGTTGGTTGCCAACTGCCATATAAAATCTGCAGAAGAAGAAGGTTTGATCACTAGTCTCTCCTTTCATCTGTAGCTCTGCTTTTCTATTCTAGTCTACAAGTGCTGCACTATCATATGGGCTGCTTAATTAGCCATATACATGTATACTGTAAGCCAAATGTTTGATTGAGTGTGTGGACAGGTGTCTTTTATACAGGTAACAAGTTCAAACAGGTGCAGTTAATACAGGCAATGAGTGGAGAACAGGAGGGTTACTTAAAGAAAAACTAACAGGTCTGTGAGAGCTGGAATTCTTACTGGTTGGTAGGTGATCAAATACTTATGTCATGCAATAAAATGCAAATTAATTATTTAAAAATCATACAATGCGATTTTCTGGATTTTTGTTTTAGATTCAGTCTCTCACAGTTGAAGTGTACCTATGATAAAAATTACAGACCTCTACAAGCTTTGTAAGTAGGAAAACCTGCAAAATTGGCAGTGTATCAAATACTTGTTCTCCCCACTTTGTACTGTAAGCCAAACATCTGTACAGATTTCCTATCTTTTCATTCAAAATCTTTATTTCGAGCCGCCAGTTCTGGTTATAGACTGCACGTGCACGGATCCCTAGAGATGTATAGAGGGAACACTTGCCACTAGATGGAAAATGCCTCAATGGGCTTTGCTATCACAGAAGTGATCAATGGAAAAGATCAGAGGTGCGCCCTCTATACATTTTATATGGACAGAAGCTGTCATTACATTTCTAGCCTTTCTCCGCTCGCTCGACAACTAAATGAGGAATCAAGTTGAGATTGGATCATGGAAACATGCGCTGTCATAAAGGCAAAGGGTGGCTATTTGAAGAATCTCAAATATAAAATATGTTTTGATTTGTTTAACACTTTTTTGGTTACTACATGATTCCATATGTGTTATTTCATAGTTTTGTTGTCTTCACTATTATTCTACAATGTAGAAAGTAGTAAAAATAAAGAAAACCCTTGAATGAGTAGGTGTGTCCAAACTTTTGACTGGTACTGTATGATTCTGAAAGGAACCCACACGTTGTTTGACAAAATAACTAACGCCTCGAACACACCTACAGCGTCATTGCACAAAATGGTGCAGCATCATCTGGATATGTGTGCAACAAAAGTTCAACATTCACAATCGGCTACCATTTCTGTCAAACCGCCTACGAATACAATTTGATGCATACGTTCGATAAATCCAAGTATGCACCACACAGAACGCACTGCAACTGCCTCTGCAACGCAATGCTGCAAGGCAAACGCAGCGTTCCATTGGAAATGAATGTACTTCTGGTGTACCAAAACACAATAACGCTGTCGGTGTGATCAAGGCGTAATAATAGTACCCAATTCGGAAAAGTAACTTGTTACTTTACTCTGTTACTCATAAGAGTTATCTGACTACTTAGCATGTTGCTTTTGTAACATATTACCCCCAACACTGTAGAAGATTACGAATATTATTTTATGAAGTTATTATTTAAGAGCATTGAAGATAAATCACAATCAGTGAAACAATTATGGAGCTAGCTAACTAGCAGATTTACATAAATCATCAACATCAATGATCAGCTGATAGCCTACCCTCTTTTCCCGATATCAATCATGTCCTTAGGAGGCCCTGTAACTAGCTTGCTACACACTTTGTGATGAGTGAGTGTGTTGTTGCAGAAATAAATAGGCCTATGCTCAAATTCTGTTTTGAATATTTATTTTTACGGGGGATATATTTTTTTGCACCTGCCCCCTGAAGGGTCTTTATAATCAGAATACTGTGTTGAGGTCAGCAGCACTGTGTTCGTAACAGGGTGAGGTGAGCAGATCGTCTCTCCCTTCAAGTCTGGTCGAGCCACGCCATCCCCATTGTCTCTCCGCTAGCTGTAAACAGGACACACTATTAAACTGGCTGGAGTTTGACGAGAAAAATAAAGTGCGTTATTTCCTGTGGCCTCGAGTATCTCTCTGAATAATGAGAGGGCCTTGTGGACCCCCTTTTTCCCCTTTTCCCTCTATCTGGTTTACGCTCCCTTATTCTCCATCCCATTCACTTCCCTGTGAAGACCCCAGGGTCTCTGGAAAGAGTCATGCAACACGTGTCATTTCTTTAAACCACCAAGGTATTAGGTTATGTTGTTCAATGTTGCTCTTGTTTCTGCAGTCTGCCACAACCAATGACGGGGAGAAAATGAATCCATCTATGATGCCAGCCTTCAAAACCAAGGGGCTCTCTTACAACCCACAAAGTTAATTGACTTTAGCAAGCAGGTATGACTTCTGATGCATGCCCAAATTACATGTATGCATTCTGGGTTTATTTCTTCAGTCATCAGAACAATTTTATTTCCATCTATGCTTTTGGGGCCCGATTCAGACATAGGAAATGTATGCCTTTCTTACGCATTTTCATTTAAGCACTTCTCAGTATTTTGTCTTCAGACTTACCGTATGCAGGTGTGCAACAAGCTTTTTGGGAGTAGCTCCTTTATGGCCAACAGATATCCTCATGGATTTTTCATTTATCTAAAGCCATCCCTTTAAATATGGTGTACCTTTAATTTGAATTTTCTCAACAGACTCAATATAATATATAGAGAGAACGGGTTCCAAATATTAGGTATCAATGAAAGAAACGATCTAAATATTTGCATATTCATTTTCGTTTCAGTACCAATTGGTAGATTTAGCTTGTAAATAATTTAGTGTTAGGAAAGTATTAATGAAGCATAAAAAAACAGGTTTGGAGAGCCTTTACACACAAAATATATTGATGAATAAAAAATTAAGTGTTTTGATTCATCCTAAAAGTTGCAATATTCAATTGTTCAATCCATTAAATATTGGAAGGTGAGAAAAGTGTTCAATAGGATTTGAAAAATAGTCCTATAAATCTACCCTACTAATCATGGAACTGTGATGACAACGGTCCAGTCGCCATGAACCGTGCCCCAGGCTCCAGGTTTAAACTGCTACGTGTGGTCTGAGTTCCATAATGATTCAAATAGGCTACATGTCCCAAATTATTGCACAACGTTAGCCTAATATGATCCACTAATGCTAGCAACTCTCAGGAACAACTCAACAAATGTGACAGAGGAAAGAAAGGTAAATGGAATGGAATGGAATGATGCAAAATGTAGGCTACAAACTGGAGGAAACTCACTACAGTGACAGTTATAAATGTATGTGGGAATTACTGACGGTGGCTACTGATAGTGGCTAATATTTAACATGATACAAATGGTTAAAAAAACTCAGAAAAGCCTGGGCATATAATTAAAACATTCTAGAACGCATAAATGAACTCGGTAGGTCCGGCGCTACAGAAGCCTATAGCTTGGGTCTTCATATTCCATCCCTGAAAATTATGAGGAAATTTTTTTGGGATTAAAAGCCAAGCATAGCCTCCCCTCCCCTCAATAAGGGCTGTTTTTTTTGTCCTACCCAATGCAACATACCAATAAAGGGTTTGACTCGTAAGACTGCTTTTAAATAAATGTTCATCACTAAAGCGTTATAAAAAGATCAAGTTAGGGAGCAGCATTGGATCTTTGTCCAGTTCCTGTGAAAAGTTTAGATGTGCATAAAGCCTCCATATTTTACCTTAATAGTATATGCCCATGGGGAGCAATTATGGTGCCTGTAACTCTATTTAGACATAACCTATTTGAAACAAGTTGTTTAATTTTGATTAGAGTTTGAATATAATTATTCACTCTCTCTTTAAGCCTTATCAATAGTGAATTTAATCTTACTTATTGACATAATGCAATTTACAGTAGGTCTAGCCCCTATATCAGTGTGAATGCTATGTTTAACAATATATTTCCATATTGAAGCCATGCAACTAGGCATCGTACAATGTGGACTGCAAACATGTTCAACATATTTAGCAAAGATGGGATAGGCCTACATACATTTTACTTGGTTTATTTTTGGCTATTTAATTTAACAAACTACGATATAACGGACAAAACTCAATATATACCACTACCGCAATTGCTAAGATTTACCATTGCGTTAGGTTTGCTACAATAGAGCCCTAGATGTAGATGTCACACTATGTACAGTGTAGATGTGCATTGTGGAAGGCTCTTTCCTTGACCACATAAGCATAACACATGCTCCCAGGTTTACCTCAAGTCAGTATACACGACTGAGCTTCTACACTTTTTAAGAGTACCAAAAATGAGGAAGCTGTGTGGCTTTTGAAGAAATAATAAGCCTGTCTAATTTGAATGTGTCTAGCGTTGCAGGCAGCCTCTTGAAGCCCCAGTTTCACATTTTCTTGACAGTGCCTTTGATGATCACTGATAGCATAGCAAGAGGGAGCGAAACATCAGACGATGCAGAGAGAGTCAGTGACCAGCTCTACTGATCCTGACTGAGCTTTATTGTCTGGCCCCATCTCCAGCATCGCACCTTTGGCTTAGCTGGATTTACAGTATATACGTCTGACTCATAGCATTCATGCACACATTCTCTGGAGTCATTACTGACTGAGATTTGTGGGAGGAAGTGTTAGACGGGCTGTAACTCCCTATGTGCCAGCTCTAGTGAATCACAGACAGTTCTGATGTGATGTCCAAATGGGAAAAGAAAACAGGTTCTATACAGTCTACATGTTGTTACTTATTTTCTGTGGTCTGGCCTCAGGTGTACCAGAGCTGAACCTTCAGTGATGCTTTTATTTTTCTGAGTGCTGCTGTTTTAAACAGGGTGAACCTGTGCGTGAACCTTTGACGAGGCATACAGAGGCAACCATAGCTGCGTTCACTTACACCTCACACCTTCCCCACATTGTTATACGGTTATATGAATGTTATACACTTGATTGAACCACATAAGCCCTTGATGGATGCAAAAGAGCTGAAATAGCAGAGCAATGAGCAAGTTATCGACCGGAAGAACACAATTAGAATGGATTTGGTGAGAACAGGGAAGAGACTTTCCAACCGCCTGCTGTGAATTTGTAATCCAGCAGTCTTTGAGGAAATTTCTGTGGCAGAACGGGTCTCTCATTACTCTGTCAGACAGACAGGCCTGCAGAGGAGCAGATTGGGAACTAGACAGACATCAGCTTGTATTAAGATTCAGACCCTCCTCAATGCCCCCCGACAGACAGTTGGGTTGAAGAGAGAGGGATTCTTGTTTAGTGAGATTTCGTCTGGGTATTTGATACCTGCCATGATATAATGACTCAGGTTAGTTGAGTCTGGCTGTTCAGCCATTTTAGTTAGTTGTTGGTGTCATTGGGGCAGAGTTTTAGCTTGCCCCATCATTCACTGCAGAACTCTTTGGCTGCCCTTTCTGCATGTAGTCCTTGTGGAATGAACAGTGATTGGATTTCCACACTTAGTTCCACCCAAGCTGTGTTTGTGATGGCAAAGCAGAAAGTGGGAATTATGTGGATACAGGGCGAGTACTAGGGGGAATATCACACCTTCATCAGTGTTCGTCTTTGATGACAGGGTGTCACCGATAACTGCTGCTGGACAATTTAAGCTGCCTGACATACGCTGCTCCTGATCCTGAACCCAACTCAGACACTTCTGCTATTACATTCCTTCACGTCCCTCAGCCTGTCATTCTGACTGTTCCTAGGTTTCCTGGAAAGATGACATTTTCACTCCTCCTGTCAGTTGAGCCACTAAGTGTCCCTTTGGTTTAAATTACAGCGCCACCCCTGCAGCCTCACACTACAGCTCCAATAGAGGTGTTGAGTCTGGTGTCATGAACCCCCGTGTCATTAATCAACACTGTCTGTTGGAAACAATTGTTTCTAACTTTGTTTTATTAGTCATTCAATTGTTTTCCTTTGCCTCACTGAGATCAGACCTGCAGGACCCTCTGTGGTACCACAACATTACATTGGTGGTGACTATGGAGGCCAACATCTAATCGAGGCGTGTACATCGCATCTTTCAATCTTCTCCTACTATCTCCTGAAATGTCAACCTCGAGACTGCAGTGATTTGTATTGGTGCTCTTTGGGTTGTAAACACATGTCCAGTCAATTTTACTACTGGGTAGTGGAAGGGAGGGAAGTGACACTAGGCTTGTGAAGATTCTATTTGACACTGACATGGCAAATTACTCAACATTTCAGTGTTCACATCAATGTAAATGTGCGTAATAATCCGCAATGATATCCTACCTACTAACGATTTTTCCTGTTGTGTGTCTACAGCCATTCTCTCACATTTGAAATCAAAATAACTGCTTTTCTGGCAGTCTGATACCATCCCCATCCTCTTCTTGGCATTTGTGCAACAACACACGTTGTCATGTCTCCAGAATGATTTATGGCAAGGGTGGTCCCTCTGGGCATTGTTGACTTGTCACAAGAAAATGTGACTCAGAATAGCTGGAAAGTTTCCAATACCCCCCTGGTGCACCGCTGATTTGAAAGTCATCACAGGCTGGGCAAGTCTCCAGCAATATCATATTCCACAGCCTGATGGCCCAGGGCCTCAAGCAACTGGAATAATAATGCAATAATAGGAATTGATTCTATCTGCGCTGGGGAGCGTACTGAGCAGTGACATATCAACAGCTGCACTGGAAACATTCAAGTAGAACAACATGATCAAAACATACATACATATTGGCCAGCCAATCTCAGCTGCATTTCCACTTCCTCATACCAGTGTGCATGTCTGAGGGATATAATGATACCATTTGGAAGAAGTACCCCATCTTCCTTCCCTATTTCATCATCTTTGTTGTCTCAATAGTCATTCCTATTATTAGTAGTGACATTATGGAAGCTTTCCCCGAGACACAATAACACAAACTGACACGTCCCCTAACACCCCTAACCCAGATAATCGATTTCTCCTTCCTCCAGCTGAGCTTTGACAGCCCACACAAACGATAGGAGCGAAAGAGCAGTCTGGGCCAGGCTCAGTGCCCATCATCACTCATCCTGAACACGAGGAAATAATCGCCCATGCATTTCCAATCTGAGACAGAAATAAAACAAGGTGACAAAATGGATGCTACCACAGTCACATCCCAGCAGCACCGAGGACACTCAATGACGCCGTAACCATTTTCAGCATCACTGCCATTAGAATGTGGTGAGATGAGATGGAAGGGGAGAGATGTGGACGTTTTGATGAACCACAGCTGAGTGAATAAGTGACTTATGTACAGCATGATCCTATTTTATGATCATACAGTATGTTGAATATCATATTTGAAGGCTATGGATAATATGTGTCATCATCTTTCCAATAAAAGCTCTCTTAGATCAAGGAGCTGAGTGGGTTGGTTGAAGAGAGAGGCGAGACACAGTGTCAGTGTCTTGGCTACTTGTCATCGTTACAGAGATAATGTAACTGTCACTTGTAATATCTTATTTTTTTTAAATGATGGATTTAGTGATAAAACTGTAGATTCAACAGAGCAGTGAAGCTCTTCTCTCCTTGGTTGGCATTGTCTTCAGTGTTTCAACCTCCAATGCATCAGTGGATAGGGATACATTAACTCCATGTGCTGAAGATTGCACACATAGTGTAGGGCATGAATATTTGAAGAGAGCTTAGAGAACTTTAAACTCAACTCACTGTTCCCCATGCATCTTTAATGGGGTCTGCCCCTCTTGTCCAGCAGCAGGAAGGGGATAACTGCTAGGGTCCAGTGTCCGAAAACTAGCAGCCATCTTCCTTGATTAATAAGTAAACACAGTCAACCGGGCAGAGATGTAGTCGGAAAACGTCCAGTCACAAGCAGATTTGTTTTCTTCTGAAAGCAATGCTGTTTACAAGTTGATGATAACCCATCTCCTTGCCCTCAACACTTAAGATATTTACACTTGTCTTGGCATCTTCACCCATACTGTAACCTACATTAGCTGAAATGTAGCCCCTTATCTAACAACATCGATGATGTTTACAGAATACATAGATTCTTTGCTTTCAGCATATTGAATGTAATTTTTTCTCTTCATCTTTTTACATTATCAGCTCTGTTGCCTGTATCCCATGTCATTTGTCTGACAAGGCAACAACAACTTGGCTGATGCTGTCACGTTGTATAATGATTAGAATACAGGCGCAGGATTACGGATTTTATTTCCTCCACCCAACACCAACACGTATATATATATGCAAAAGGGATTTAACCCAAACCAAGAGCAATGTGTAACCTCTACACAATCCATGGGACGAGACCCGTAAACAACAGGAGCACAATTGTCACGCTCTGGCTCCGGGACTTTGTATTTTGAGCCAGGGAGTGTTCGTTTTGTTGTGTTTTGGTTGGTTGTCTTTGGTTGTGTTTTCTTGGTTGATCGAGTGACTCCCAATCAGAGGTAACGAGTGTCAGCTGTCGGCTCGTTATCTCTGATTGGGAGCCATATTTAAACTGTCTGTGTTCACCTTGTGTTTGTGGGTTTTTGTTCCTTGTCAGTCATTGTCACTGTGGACTTTACGATCGTGTTTTGTTTTGTTTCGTGTACTTTACCAATTAAAGTCATGTTCGTATCGCACGCTGCGCCTTGGTCCACTCATTTCGTAGACGATCGTGACAGAAAAACCCACCACAACGAGACCAAGCAGCGTTTCCAGGAGTTGGATGACGAGTGGTGGAGACAGAAGAGCGAAGGTTGGGAGAGGACTATAGAGGCCTGGTCCACCGAGAGGAGAGACCCCCAGAAAATTTTTAGGGGGGGGCTCACGACGTCGGGGCAGCAGGAGTACGGGTTAGAGGAGTGCAGTAGGTTGGCAGAAAAGGCCGCCAAGTTAAGGGGGCCACTGGTCATGAAGGGGAAGGAAGGTGTGGAGGCACGGCGAAGGGTACTGGGGTGTGTTACCAGTCCGGTCCGGCCCGTTCCTGATCCCCGTGTAGGGCCAGGGGTGTGTGTCCTCAGTGCGGTCCTGTCTGTTCCTGTTCCTCGCATGGAGCCTGTGGTGCGCGCCGCCAGCCCGACTCGGTCTGTTCCTGCTCCCTGCACCAAGTCTGTGGTGCGTTTCGTCGGCCCTGTCCGGCCCGTGCCTGCTCCCCACACCAAGCCAACGGTGTGCGTCGCTAGGCCAGCTCGACCTGTTCCTGCTCCCCGCACCAAGTCTGTGGTGCGTTTCGTCAGCCCAGCCCGGCCTGTCCCTGCTCTACGCCCAAAGCCTACGGTGTGCGTCGCCAGCCCAGCCCGGCCTGTCCCTGCTCTACGCACAAAGCCTACGGTGTGCGTCGCCAGCCCAGCCCGGCCTGTTCCTGCTCTACGCACAAAGCCTACGGTGTGCGTTGCCAGCCCAGCCCGGCCTGTCCCTGCTCTACGCCCAAAGCCTACGGTGTGCGTCGCCAGCCCAGCCCGGCCTGTTCCTGCTCCACGCACAAGGCCTACGGTGTGCGTCGCCAGCCCAGCCCGGCCTGTTCCTGCTACTCGCACCAAGCCAAGGGTGCGAGTCGTCAGCCTGGTTCAGCCCGTTCCTGCTACTCGCACCAAGCCAGGGGTACGAGTCGTCGGCCTGGTCCAGCCCGTTCCTGCTACTCGCACCAAGCCAAGGGTGCGAGTCGTCAGCCTGGTTCAGCTCGTTCCTGCTACTCGCACCAAGCCAAGGGTGCGAGCCGTCAGCCTGATCCAGCCCATTCCTGCTACTCGCACCAAGCCAGGGATGCGAGTCGTCAGCCTGGTGAGGCCCGTTCCGAATCCACGCATCAAGCCTAGGGTGCGTATCGTCGGCCAGGTCCGGTCCGTTCCTGCCTCACGCGCCAAGCCAGGGGTGCGCGTCGTCAGTCCAGATCCTACCAGCTGGGTCAGATTGGACCGGGGGCGCTACGGGGGGATTGAAGAAGGGTGGTGGTCAAGCCCGGAGCCGGAGCCGCCTCCGAGGAGTAATGCCCACCCAGCCCTCCCCTGTTTGGGGTTTTTGAGGCGCGGTCGCAGTCCGCGCCTTTAGGGGGGGGGGTACTGTCACGCTCTGGCTCCGGGACTTTGTATTTTGAGCCAGGGTGTGTTCGTTTTGTTGTGTTTTGGTTGGTTGTCTTTGGTTGTGTTTTCTTGGTTGATCGAGTGACTCCCAATCAGAGGTAACGAGTGTCAGCTGTCGGCTCGTTATCTCTGATTGGGAGCCATATTTAAACTGTCTGTGTTCACCTTGTGTTTGTGGGTTTTTGTTCCTTGTCAGTCATTGTCACTGTGGACTTTACGATCGTGTTTTGTTTTGTTTCGTGTACTTTACCAATTAAAGTCATGTTCGTATCGCACGCTGCGCCTTGGTCCACTCATTTCGTAGACGATCGTGACAACAATACACGGTACTCACGAGACCAACGGACATGGGACAATAATCGACAAGGACAATGGGGAACAGAGGGCACATATATATACATACTAATCAGGGGGAATGGGAACCAGGTGTGTGTAATGAGACAAGACAGTCCGGGGTTGGTGGTAATGATCCATGTGACCCCTAGAAAGCCGGTGACGTAGACCTCCGGAACTGGTGAACGGAATGAGCAGCAGTACCGGGGGGATCCGTGACAGATGCAGAAACAGACAGGCATCTAGGCTGATACATATGTTGCCTGCATGTCATCAAACAAATGAACAATAGTGTTTACCAAATGGCTTTGTTGTACAACATACCCGCTTATTAAAATGGCATCTCATTACCTGCATTGAGCAGCCTTTTTACATACGATTAAATGGCTTTTTTAAAAGCACTTTCTCTTTATTTTAGTCATTTAGCAGACGCTCTTATCCAGAGCAACTTACAGTTAGTGAGTGCATCCATTTTTCATACTGGCCCCCCATGGGAATCGAACCCACAACCCTGGCGTTGCAAGCGCCATGCTCTACCAACTGAGCTACAGGAGGCTACATTCTGTGTTGCAAATGGATTCACTGCAACAGTGTGATTCATATTCATTTTACAGGAAGCTTGGAAATTGTTTGGAAATGAGCCTAAGGTGGAGCTCGGCTGGTGTGCATGCACACGCTGAATTCTAAACATGAGCTTCTGCTCCGAGGCAAGAGAGACCAGTAAGTTGTTGGAATATATTAACCTCTTCAATATTATGTTTTTAATGGGCAGAGTACGATCAATTTGTTCCTGTCAGCATAAATCCATCTCAGAGGCTGTTTATACATTACAGAAAATGTTTAGGAGGAATCAGACAACCTTGCAATAGCACAGCTCATATTGCTACCAATATACTGCAAGTCTCTCAGCAAAACTTCCAGGTACACCAACCTCTCTCTCTCTCTGTCAGTAGACCAACTGCTGTGCTACAGCGGAAAGATATGTTCCTATTGAATAAGGCTTTTGATCCAGGCTGCTTCCAGAATGTTATCTGGGTATTTACCTTTAAGGTCAGAGAGAAACATGAAAGGCTTTGCGGTTTAATTAGTGGCGAGCGTAATGAAGACGGGAGGCGTGAGAAATGATTAATGTGTGAGTGAGCCTCTCCCAGGCCCTTCTCAGCAGTTAGCATTTTGACCCAGGTTAGCACTCCGTCAGAGGCCCATTGGTGAGGGCTGGAGATGAGGGCTGGAGATGAGGGCTGGAGATGGAGGGCTGGAGATGGAGGGCTGGAGATGAGGGCTGGAGATGAGGACTGAAGATGGAGGGCTGGAGATGGAGGGCTGGAGATGGAGGGCTGGAGATGAGGACTGAAGATGAGGGCCGGAGATGGAGGGCCGTATGTTACAACACACCGTACAAGTGGGTGTATGGTTCAGTGCCCATCACACACAGACATGCAGGCGCACACACACATGCACTCACACACACACACACACAGTATGCATACATGTGCAGTTTATATAAAGACATTTCATATGCATACTGCTGACTTCAAACAAGCACATCAACAAACCCGTGGTACAGGCAGTTCTGTACAGTATGCTTTCTCACACAGACATACTGTACATTCGACAATACGGGATTGATATCAATATCGCCTACCTACACCGTAAACAGAGAATGATAATGATAATAATAATTTGTTCCTTTTTCTTTTCTTTCCTACCTGACGTGTGTCTCCATCATGAGGCTGGTGTGGAAGTCCCTGGACAAGATGAGGTGTTTTCGTAAACGCTCCACCATCCCCTTCCTGGGGGTCCTGATCACCTGTCTTCTGTTCTTCAACCTGTACATGGAGGATGGATACGTGTTGGTAGGATATTCTTGGCTGTATCTGGATCTTCCTTCCTATGACATCATATTTGTATTTGACCTTTGAGTAACAATACTGTCATTTTTTAGGAGGCAGGTAAAAGACAGCTGAGGGAGACATCAATGCATCCTTCAAACTCTGAGAGATATGTTCACACATTCAGAGACCTCACCAATTTCTCTGGAACCATAAACATCACATATCGTTACCTCGCTGGGAATCCACTGCCCCAAAAAAGTAAATATACTGTACCTTTTATTTTAGATATGTAGAGATACACATAGTATGTATTTCATCCTGAAAGTCATTGATTTGTAAAAAAATAAATATCAATGTTTGTGTTTACAGAATATCTAACCATTGGACTGTCGTCCGTCAAAAGAAAAAGAGGGAATTACCTCACGGAGACGATCAAATCCATTTTTGACCAGTCCAGTTATGAGGAGCTGAAAGAGATTGTGGTTGTGGTCCATCTGGCAGACTTTGACCTGGCCTGGTGTGAAAACCTGGTGCAGGACATCTCCAGGAAGTTTGCCCACCACATCATCGCTGGGCGTCTCCTGGTGATCCATGCCCCTGAGGAGTATTATCCATCACTGGATGGGCTGAAAAGGAACTACAATGACCCAGATGACAGGGTACGCTTCCGCTCCAAGCAGAACGTGGACTACGCCTTCCTCCTCAACTTCTGCACCAACCTCTCTGATTTTTACATGATGCTGGAGGACGATGTACGCTGCTCAAGGAACTTCCTGACATCCCTGAAGAAGGTGGTCACCTCCAGGGAAGGCTCCTACTGGGTGATGCTGGAGTTCTCCAAGCTTGGCTACATAGGGAAGCTCTACCAATCAAGAGACCTTCCGCGCCTGGCCCACTTCCTGCTCATGTTCTACCAGGAGATGCCCTGTGATTGGCTCCTTATTCACTTCCGGGGCCTGCTGGCCCAGAAAGATGTGATCCGCTTCAAGCCCTCTCTATTCCAGCACATGGGCTACTACTCCTCATATAAGGGAGCAGAGAACAAGTTGAAGGATGATGACTTTGAAGAAGACTTTATTGATATCCCTGACAACCCTCCTGCCAGCCTGTACACAAGCATTAATGTATTTGAAAACTATGATGCCACCAAGGCTTATAGCAGTGTGGACGAATACTTTTGGGGGAAACCCCCCTCTACCGGAGACTTCTTTGTCATTGTCTTTCACGAACCAACCAAAATTAGCAAGATCAAAATCGTGACAGGAACGGATGATCGTCAGAACGATATCCTGCACCATGGAGCTCTGGAAGTAGGAGAGAAGCTGGTGGGGACAAAGAGAGGAGCGCAGTGTTCTTCCTACATCACATTAGGGGAGTTTAAAAATGGCAACATTGTGGTTCAAGACGTGGATCACAAGATTGCCTTTGACATTCAGTGTGTACGTATGGTGGTGACTGGCAGTCAAAAGGAATGGCTGATTATAAGGACTATAAGTATGTGGACTACATAGTTTGCAAACTGAGGGCCCATACCATCTGGACTAAAGTGTTGAATTAATTTACCTATGAATTTATATACACTACAGATCAAAAGTTTTAGAACACCTACTCATTCAAGGGTTTTTCTTTATTTTTACTATTTTCTACATTGTAGAATACTAGTGAATATATCAATACTATGGAATAACACATATGGAATCATGTAGTAACCAAAAAAGTGTTAAACAAATCAAAATATATTTTATATTTGATATTCTTCAAATAGCCACCCTTTGCCTTGATGACAGCTTTGCACACTCTTGGCATTCTCTCAACCAGCTTCACGGGGTAGTCACCTGGAATGCATTTCAATTAACAGGTGTGCCTACTTAAAAGTTAATTTGTGGAATTTCTTTCCTTCTTAATGCATTTGAGCCAATCAGTTGTGTTGTGACAAGGTAGGGGGGGGGGGTATACAGAAGATAGCCCTATTTGGTAAAAGACCAAGTCCATATTATGGCAAGAACAGCTCAAATAAGCAAAGAGAAACAACAGTCCATCATTACTTTAAGACAATTTCAAGAACTTTGAAAGTTTCTTCAAGTGCAGTCGCAAAAACCATCAGGCACTATGATTAAACTGGCTCTCATGAGGACCGCCACAGGAATGGAAGACCCAGAGTTACCTCTGCTGCAGAGGTTAAGTTCATTAGAGTTACCAGCCTCAGAAATTGCAGCCCAAATAAAAGTAACAGATACATTTCAACATCAACTGTTCAGAGGAGACTGTGTGAATCAGGCCTTCATAGTCGAATTGCTGCAAAGAAACCACTACTAAAGGACACCAATAATAAGAAGAGACTTGCTTTGGCCAAGAAACATGAGCAATGGACATTAGACCAGTGGAAATGTGTCCTTTGGTCTGGAGTCCAAATTGGTTCCAACCGCTGTGTCTTTGTGAGACGCAGTGTGGGTGAACGGATGATCTCCGCATGTGCATTTCCCACTGTAAAGCATGGAGGAGGAGGTGTTATGGTGTGGGGGTGCTTTGCTGGTGACACTGTCTGTGATTTATTTAGAATTCAAGGCACACTTAACAAGCATGGCTACCACAGCATTCTGCAGTGATACGCCATCCCATCTGGTTTGGGCTTAGTGGGACTATCATTTGTTTTTCAACAGGACAATGACCCAACACACCTCCAGGCTGTGTAAGGGCTCAGATGACCTGGCCTCCACAATCCCCCAACCTCAACCCAATTGGGATGAGTCGGACAGCAAAGTGAAGGAAAAGCAGCACACAAGTGCTCAGCATATGTGGGAACTCTTTCAAGACTGTTGGAAAAGCATTCCAGGTGAAGCTGGTTGAGAGAATGTCAAGAGTGTGCAAAGCTGTCATCAAGGCAAAGGGTGGCTATTTGAAGAATCTCAAATATAAAATATATTTTGATTTGTTTAACACTTTTTTGTTTACTACATGATTCCATATGTGTTATTTCATAGTTTTGATGTCTTCACTATTATTCTACAATGTAGAAAATTGTAAAAATAAAGAAAAACCCTGGAATGAGTAGGTGTTCTACTTATATTGATTATATTGGATGCTCTATGGTTTATTTTATATTCCATTATACTTTACATACAGTAGCCTACATTTTTTAGAATTTGAAACAGTTAGGGTATTGGGTTGTCAACATTGTATGTTTTTTATAAAATAAAATGCAGACAAATGTCTTTGGGTTTCTAAAAGGGTTTCTAAAAGAGAACTTATTAAATATGTGTTTTTCACAGGTTTACAGAAAATACACTCATGCGTTTCCTCAATAGCAACAATTATACAAGACAGGAGTGTTAGAAGATGACTGTGTTACTTTTCAAGTGGAGAACGCAACACTTATTTTTTCCCGTCTTCTGAGGAGCTGACATACAGTGCAATACACTCTGAGGAATGAGGTAGACCTTTCTTTCTCTACACATACAGTATTTACTTCAGTGAACTGGATGATGTTTGGTTCTCCTGGAATTACATTAAACTTTTTCTCTATGAACAACCCTCCAACAAAATGATAACAAAACTTGAACATTGGTTGAACAACTGCATCATTTGTGGGGCATTGGTTTCTACTTAGAGCAGCGAGAGGAGAGGAGTGCCCCCTACTGGTTCTTCAAAACCACTTCCAGCAGTACAGTATACGGTCAGAGAGGAGTAGACGGAGCAAGATGCCCAACTCCCACCTCACTTCCTTTCCGCCTGTGCCCTGGTGCTTTAATTGCTGATAGTTGTTCATGTTGGTTGTTGACCAGCAGGCATGCCACTGTGAACAGTTGATTCATGGTATCTGAGAGGTACAGGGGGAGCACTGTCTCAAACAGCTTGTGGTCTTTGACTCTCCACATCGTCCTCTCTACCTGTCCCCTCAGCTTTGCAATGATCCATGTCTCACCCTCCTTCACCTTGCGCCCTGCAGGCATCTGTGTGTCCTTTGACCAGGAAGATGGCCAGTGGATGTTGCAATGGCTGTGTCTGAGGTGAGTAAGGGAACAATTCCACACTGCTGGAATATCTCCTTATCACTTTCCAGATCCAGGATAAAGTGCAGATAGAAACATGACTGCGCCATGTGGTGCCATCCCCACATCCCATTGAAGGTGGAGGAAGACTCTTCACTGTACCGCTAATAGGAAGATGGTGTGTGGCAGCGGAGCTCTGTGAAGTTGACCAGAACCTGGGTATCTGCGTAGTCCTTGAATTCCAAGGGCAGTTGGGCTTTGACACTCTCGTGACATCTAGATGGAGGCGGAGCCATGCAAGCAGTACAGGAAGTGATGATCTGGCTCACGGTGGATTGGCAGATGCCGAAGCGATTGGCCAGGTCCCTGAGCTTCAGGCACACTGCAAGATTTCACTACACCCGCAATAACATCTGCTAAATTTGTGTATGTGACCAATAACATTTGATTTGATTTTGATTTGAAGATGAGTCATGAACAGGAAAAACAAATCTATCAGTAGCCGGGTCTATTGAACACAAAGCAGAACATATAATTAGTCAAATAGATTTTATTTTAATTGATTTACATAACACTTGAAATCATACATAATCAACATTATGTTTACCATTAGCAGAGAAAGGTTGTTTCATTGTGGGAAAAAGGGGTTAAATGGCAGCTTTACCCCCTCAAGACTTGACCACCTGGATCATAACATTCAATATTTAAGTACTGTACTATCCTCAAGTGAGTAGTCACTTTGGGCCCGATTCTGACCCGAGTTAAGCGCTGCGCAATTCCCTTTTTATGCACTTTTCTCTCTATGCGTATTCTGACCTTGAATTTAAGCATGGGAACAGAGTGCTATTCACCTGCTTTCGTTTTGGGTGGAGATCGAATACATGACAGTGTGGCAGAGGTTTGTCTACAGATACACCATGTTCTGACCTTGACTTAATTCCCTAATACTTCCACCAGCTTTACGCGCGAGGAAACATGAATTATTTTTTTCAGATAGAAATAACACAATTTTTCATACACTGTAATTTACAACTTGATAAGAGCTATTGATAAGAGCTAGTAAATTAGTAATTTGCTTGGATAAGGGAATTGTAAATATAAATAACACATATTCTACCTTATAATCGCTGGAGACTAATGTGAAACCAGTCATATGGCAGCAAACTGAAGCATATCATCATATCAACCTTCCCACAGTAAAGTTTATGAAATGCTTTGCCTGCCATTATGCAGAATTTAAAATGTGGCCTTTTAACTTGCAGGGATGGGCACTCTCGAATGTCTTAATTATAGGCTTTCTCTGTTTCCTATTTCTATCATGTTAAATATTAGCCAGTATCAGTATCGACCGTCAGTAGGCTTAAGAACAACACATACTGCTAATTTACTGTTAGTTCCCTTCAGTTGGTATAGCCTACATTATCATTCCATTTAATTACATTGTTTCGTTTACCTTCATTTGCTTCCTCTGTAAACGCCGTCACGGCCATGGGGTTGTTGCTGAGGATCATTAGTAACAGTTGATAATAAATATATTTTTTAAAGACATGTAGGCTGATTAAATTGTTATCGAGCGGAGCGCAGACCAAGCCGTAATGCCCCTTTCACATCGTGCCGTATTTCATTATGCCGTATGTCATCTTCACAAAGTCTTGCCCCGCTGCTGAATGGACAAGTGTAGTGTGTGTAATCCAAGATGGAGAGCCTGTCTCTCGTCAGAGATCACATTTATTTTGGGAGATTGCTTTTTATGACTTTTTCATTCGAGACAGGATAAATATATTGTTTCAGGTGATAATGAAACATGTTTTGTTTAGTTACTTTTTCCTCAACTTGTTTCTCTAACTTTATTGCAAGTCAAGCTAGCTTGCACTGCAGAGCAGCTAGCTAGCTAGCTAAAAGCTAGGCTAAGTTGAAGATACCATTGTAGCTAGCAACCTCCACCTAATAATTATCATCAAAAACAAACGTCATTACCATCACAGTAAACTTAAACGGGAGGCAACAGTCATATAATATAATTGGCTTAACCACCAAATTTGTATTATTTAACATTACTATTAAAATAGTAATCACTTATAGGAATGGGTAATTGTGTTTCCAAGTTGCCAGCTATCTCACAAAGCCATCACCGAAAACTACATATTTTCATGTTCTTCGGTGGTTTGGTAAGTTCTTCGATGGACACTGGCTGGACTGAAGAAGACACAAAGTTAGAATATTTTAAAAGTATGTGGCGACCGTCTCGCAACGGAGCCTTCAACCGCAAGGGGGCGTTGCATTTTCACTCCATTGTGGACGTCCCCATTGAAATGCATGACATCCGGTGCAACGTCACGGAAATAAGTAATGTGAACGAGGCTTAACAGTTTGAACATGACACATGGTGCAATACTTGGCTGTGTCACAACATAGTTCCATGGTTAGTGCAGGCAATAAATAGGGTATACCCTACTATTGTACAGTCGTGGTCAAAAGTTTTGAGAATGACACAAATACTAATTTTCACAAAGTCTGCTGCCTCAGTTTTGATGATGGCAATTTGCATATACTCCAGAATGTCATGAAGAGTGATCAGATGAATTGCAATTAATTTGCCATGAAAATGAACTTAATCCCAAAAAAACATTTCCACTGCATTTCAGCCCTGCCACAAAAGGACCAGCTGCCATCATGTCAGTGATTCTCTCGTTAACACAGGTGAGAGTGTTGACGAGGACAAGGCTGGAGATCACTCTGTCATGCTGATTGAGTTAGAATAACAGACTGGAAGCTTTAAAAGGAGGGTGGTGCTTGAAATCATTGTTCTTCCTCTGTTAACCATGGTTACCTGCAAGGAAACACGTGCCGTCATCATTGCTTTGCACAAAAGGGCTTCACAGGCAAGGATATTGCTGCTAGTAAGATTGCACCTAAATCAACCATTTATTGGATCATCAAGAACTTCAAGGAGAGAGGTTCAATTGTTGTGAAGAAGGCGTCAGGGCGCCCAAGAAAGTCCAGCAAGCGCCAGGACTGTCTCCTAAAGTTGATTCAGCTACGGGATCGGGGCACCACCAGTGCAGAGCTTGCTCAGGAATGGCAGCAGGCAGGTGTGAGTGCATCTGCACGCACAGTGAGGCGAAGACTTTTGGAGGATGGCCTGGTGTCAAGAAGGGCAGCAAAAAAGCCACTTCTCTCCAGGATAAACATCAGGGACAGACTGATATTCTGCAAAAGGTACAGGGATTGGACTGCTGAGGACTGGGGTAAAGTCATTTTCTCTGATGAATCCCCTTTCCGATTGTTTGGGGCATCCGGAAAACACCTTGTCCGGAGAAGACAAGGTGAGCGCTACCATCAATCCTGTGTCATGCCAACAGTAAAGCATCCTGAGACCATTCATGTGTGGGGTTGCTTCTCAGCCAAGGGAGTGGGCTCACTCACAATTTTGCCTAAGAACACAGCCATGAATAAAGAACGGTACCAACACATCCTCGAGAGCAACTTCTCCCAACCATCCAAGAACAGTTTGGTGATGACCAATGCCTTTTCCAGCATGATGGAGCACCTTGCCATAAGGCAAAAGTGATAACTAAGTGGCTCGGGGAACAAAACATCGAAATGTTGGGTCCATGGCCAGGAAACTCCCCAGACCTTAATCCCATTGAGAACTTGTGGTCGATCCTCAAGAGGCGGGTGGACATACAAGAACCCACAAATTCTGACAAACTCCAAGCATTGATTATGCAAGAATGGGCTGCCATCAGTCAGGATGTGGCCCAGAAGTTAATTGACAGCATGCCAGGGCAGATTGTAGAGGTCTTGAAAAAGAAGGGTCAACACTAAAAATATTGACTCTTTGCATAAACTTAATGTAATTGTCAATAAAAGCCTTTGACACTTATGGAATGCTTGTAATTATACTTCAGTATACCATAGTAACATCTGACAAAAAATATCTCATAACACTGAAGCAGCGAACTTTGTGAAGACCAATACTTGTGTCATTCTCAACTTTTGACCATGACTGTATGTGTACAAGTGTTTCTGTGTGAGTCAAGCCTTCACACCTGAGTGCTGGTGTTTCTGCATAGTTGTTTGTATATCTGGTCTATGAGGACAGACAAATGTTCGAAGCATTTTTTATTTTATTTATTTCACCTTTATTTAACCAGGTAAGCCAGTTGAGAACAGGTTCTCATTTACAACTGCGACCTGGCCAAGATAAAGCAAAGTAGTGCAATAAAAACAACACAGAGTTACATATGGGGTAAAAAACATAAAGTCAGAAATACAACAGAAAATATATATACAGTGTGTGCAAATGTAGCAAGTTATGGAGGTAAGGCAATAAATAGGCTATAGTGCAGAATAATTACAATAGTATTAACACTGGAATGCTAGATGTGCAAGAGATGATGTGCAAATAGAGATACTGGGGTGCAAAAGAGCAAAATAAATAACAATATAGGGATGAGGTAGTTGGGTGGGCTAATTTCAGATGGGCTGTGTACAGGTGCAGTGATTGGTAAGGTGCTCTGACAACTGATGCTTAAAGTTATTGAGGGAGATAAGAGTCTCCAGCTTCAGAGATTTTTGCAATTCGTTCCAGTCATTGGCAGCAGAGAACTGGAAGGAATGGCGGCCAAAGGAGGTGTTGGCTTTGGGAATGACCAGTGAGATATACCTGCTGGAGCGCAGACTACGGGTGGGTGCTGCTATGGTGACCAATGAGCTAAGATAAGGCGGGGATTTGCCTAGCAGTGATTTATAGATGGCCTGGAGCCAGTGGGTTTGACGACGAACATGTAGTGAGGACCAGCCAACAAGAGCGTACAGGTCACAGTGGTGGGTAGTGTATGGGGCTTTGGAGACAAAACGGATGGCACTGTGATAGACTACATCCAATTTGCTGAGTAGAGTGTTGGAGGCTATTTTGTAAATGACATCGCCGAAGTCAAGGATCGGTAGGATAGTCAGTTTTACGAGGGCATGTTTGGCAGCATGAGTGAAGGAGGCTTTGTTGCGAAATAGGAAGCCGATTCTAGATTTAACTTTGGATTGGAGATTCTTTATGTGAGTCTGGAAGTTGAGTTTACAGTCTAACCAGACACCTAGGTATTTGTAGTTGTCCACATACTCTAGGTCAGACCCGTCGAGAGTGGTGATTCTAGTCGGGTGGGCGGGTGCCAGCAGCGTTCGATTGAAAAGCATGCATTTAGTTTTACTAGTGTTTAAGAGCAGTTGGAGGCTACTGAAGGATTGTTGTATGGCATTGAAGCTCGTTTGGAGGTTTGTTAACACAGTGTCCAATGAAGGGCCAGATGTATACAAAATGGTGTCGTCTGCGTAGAGGTGGATCTGAGAGTCACCAGCAGCAAGAGCGACATCATTGATATACACGGAGAAAAGTGTCGGCCCAAGAATTGAACCCTGTGGCACCCCCATAGAGACTGCCATAGGTCCAGACAACAGGCCCTCCGATTTGACACACTGAACTCTATCTGAGAAGTAGTTGGTGAACCAGGCGAGGCAGTCATTTGAGAAACCAAGGCTATTTAGTCTGCCAATAAGAATGCGGTGGTTGACAGAGTCGAAAGCCTTGGCCAGGTCGATGAAGACGGCTGCACAGTACTGTCTATTATCAATCGCGGTTATAATATCGTTTAGGACCTTGAGCGTGGCTGAAGTGCACCCGTGACCAGCTCGGAAACCGGATTGCATAGCGGAGAAGGTACGGTGGTATTCGAAATGGTCGATGATCTGTTTGTTAACTTGGCTTTCGAATACTTTCGAAAGGCAGGGCAGGATGGATATAGGTCTGTAGCAGTTTGGATCTAGAGTGTCACCCCCTTTGAAGAGGGGGATGACCGCGGCAGCTTTCCAATCTCTGGGGATCTCAGACGTTATGAAAGAGAGGTTGAACAGACTAGTAATAGGGGTAGCGACAATTTCGGCGGCTAGTTTTAGAAAGAAAGGGTCCAGATTGTCTAGCCCAGCTGATTTGTAGGGGTCCAGATTTTGCAGCGCTTTCAAAACATCAGCTGTCTGAATTTGTGTGAAGGAGAAGCGGGGGGGGCATGGGCAAGTTGCAGCAGAGGGTGCAGAGTTGGTGGCCGGGTTAGTGGTAGCCAGATGGAAAGCATGGCCAGCTATAGCAAAATGCTTGTTGAAATTCTCGATTATTGTAGATTTATCGGTGGTGATAGTGTTTCCTAGCCTCAGTGCAGTGGGCAGCTGGGAGGAAGTGCTCTTATTCTCCATGGACTTTACAGTGTCCCAAAACTTTTTGGAGTTAGTGCTACAGGATGCAAATTTCTGTTTGAAAAAGTTAGCCTTTGCTTTCCTGACTGCTTGTGTATATTGGTTCCTAACTTCCCTGAAAAGTTGCATATCGCGGGGGCTATTTGATGCTAATGCTGTACGCCACAGGATGTTTTTGTGCTGGTCAAGGGCAGTCAAGTCTGAGGAGAACCAGGGGCTATATCGGTTCTTAGTTCTGTATTTTTTGAATGGGGCATGTTTATTTAAGATTGAGAGGAAATTACTTTTAAGGAACAACCAGGCATCCTCTACTGACGGAATGAGATCTATATCCATCCAGGATACCTGGGCCAGGTCAATTAGGAAGGCCTCCTCGCTAAAGTGTTTTAGGGAGCGTTTGACAGTGATGAGGGGTGGTCGTTTGACCGCGGACCCATTACGGACGCAGGCAATAAGTCAGTGATCGCTGAGATCCTGGTTGAAGACAGCTGAGGTGTATTTAGAGGGTATGTTAGTCAGGATGATATCTATGAGGGTACCCATGTTTACGGATTTAGGGTTGTACCTGGTAGGTTCGTTGATAATTTGCGTGAGGTTGAGGGCATCTAGCTTGGATTGTAGGATGGCTGGGGTATTAAGCATATCCCAATTTAGGTCACCAAGCAGTACAAACTCTGAGGATAAATGGGGGGCAATCAATTCACATATGGTGTCCAGGGCACAGCTGGGGGCTGAGGGGGGTCTGTAGCAAGCGGCAACAGTGAGAGACTTATTTCTGGAAAGGTGGATTTTTAGAAGTAGAAGCTCAAACTGTTTGGGCACAGACCTGGATAGTATGATAGAGCTCTGCAGGCTATCTCTACAGTAGATTGCAACTCCACCCCCTTTGGCAGTTCTATCTAGATGGAAAATGTTATAGTTGGGGATGGAAATTTCAGAATTTTTGGTGGCCTTCCTGAGCCAGGATTCAGACACTGCTAGAACATCAGGGTTGGCAGAGTGTGCTAACGCAGTGAATAACTCAAACTTAGGAAGTAGACTTCTGATATTTATGTGCAAGAAACCAAGACTTTTGCGATTACAGAAGTCATCAAATGATAGCGCCTGGGGAGTAGGAGTGATACTGAGGGCTGCAGGGCCTGGGTTAGCCTCTACATCACCAGAGGAACAGAGGAGGACTAGAATAAGGATACGGCTAAAGGCTTTAAGAACTGGTCTTCTAGTGCGTTGGGTACATAGAATAAAGGGGGCAGATTTCCGGGTGTTATAGAAAAGATTCAGGGCATTATGTACAGACAAGGATATGGAAGGATATGAGTAAAGTGGAGGTAAACCTAAGCGTTGGGTAACAATGAAAGAGATAGCATCGCTGGAGGCATCAATTGAGTCGGTCTCCGCGTGTATTGGGGGAGGGGCAAAGGAGCTATCTAAGGCAGGTTTAGCTAGGCTGGGGGGTCTACAGTGATATAGTACAATTAGAAATAACCGAAACAACAATAAACTAACCATGTTTGGGCTGAGGCTAAACATAAACAGGATGTAGTACCGTAAAAAGGAACAGTCCAGCAGATATCAGCTGTATAGCTGAGTTATCATAAGGTCCGGTGGTGAAGTACTAGTGAGTAAGAGGCCACGGCTAGCGTGTGCTAGCGGGCCAGGGCTAGCAGATGGATGGAATCTTCGTGGTTAACGTCGTAACCACATCAGACGATTTCGTCGGCAGACCAGTCGTGTAGGATCGGCGGGGCTCCGTGTCAACACTAGGTGGTCCCGTCCGGTTGACAGAGAGGTAGATAGCCGGGAGATGGGCCTAGCTCAGGATGATTAGCCAGACCACAGCGTCCGTTTTGTTGTAGCTAGCTGGCAGGTTTAGCTAGGCTGGGGGGTCGTAAAAAGGAACAGTCCAGCAGATATCAGCTGTATAGCTGAGTTATCATAAGGTCCGGTGGTGAAGTACTAATGACTAAGAGGCCACGGCTAGCGTGTGCTAGCGGGCCAGGGCTAGCAGATGGATGGAATCTTCGTGGTTAACGTCGTAACCACATCAGACGATTTCGTCGGCAGACCAGTCGTGTAGGATCGGCGGGGCTCCGTGTCAACACTAGGTGGTCCCGTCCGGTTGACAGAGAGGTAGATAGCCGGGAGATGGGTTTTGTTGTAGCTAGCTGGTAGCGACGAATCCGGAGTTAAAGGTCCAGTGATTCAGTGATTCCGGCGGAAAAACTGATATGTTCTGGGTCGATAACGCGCTGTGCAGACTGGCCGAATATCCGGTGATCAATGTCCAGTGATTAAAATTAATCCCGCAGAAAAAAATCCAATGTTCTGGGTGAAACACCGCTAGCTGTGGCTAATAGCAAGTAGCTAGTTAGCTGGCTAGCTAGTTTCAACTGGAGATTCTAGATTCTAGATAAAGGTAAGTCAATAATAGAATCTGTTCCACATTGAGTGAGGCGGGTTGCAGGAAAGTATATCTTGTAGAAGGATGAAAAGTCTGATAGGGAAATATGTACGAAAAATAGGGTATTTACAGGCTATTTACAGACATTTACAGACATACGATAAAAACACAACTGCACTACTCCGCCATCTCACTCCGCCTTCAGCTCTCACTCCGCCAAACCAGCATGGGCTGAAGAGTCCCCTGTAGCTCAGTTGGTAGAGCATGGCGCTTGCAACGCCAGGGTTGTGGGTTCGTTTCACACGGGGGGCCAGTATGAAAATGTATGCACTCACTAACTGTAAGTCGCTCTGGATAAGAGCGTCTGCTAAATGACTAAAATGTAAATGTAAGAGTCTGAAGCGTTTAGCTTTGACCTGCTCAAACTCCTGGTTACTCCTTCTGGCTGCCTTGGTGCTGGCATCAAACGCTGTCACAAAGAGAGGGGGACAGAGGCAATCAGATGAACAGCATTCAACCATACACACACAAAGTTGCAGGAACTAAAAAGTTAGGTCACGCTGTGGTATTGGGAGAACAAATGCTGCAATGCATGCCGCTCTAGTGCCTTGACAGTTTGGCACAAAAACCTGTAATGCAGGGTTTTAAAGAACGACTGAACCACATAACCAACTTCTCTGGTTGAAAACGGCCTGTTGTATCGATACGAGTCAGAAACATTTATTCTATTGTCAAAATTGACTACAAAGTGTAAATAGGATCATTTTGGTCATAAAGTCAGTATCGTCCAAAACTGAGATTTGCCGGATGTAAGGAATCTAGGGTACGTAACAGTTTTCCTTGGGTTGGTTTTATTTCAATCCTGCCCACATGCCCACTGCTGGCAGCACCCAAGTAATCATCAATTCGTAGCCCAGCTGCACGCAACCCGATTGTTATGTCCACACTGACCGTGGTAAATTTGTTTTGACTTTAGATATCCCTATGGGGCTGTTTAGGGACCATCAGTAAATTACACAATGTACATGGGAACAAAAATAATTTTTTCAATAACTCCAAATTTCAATGACTTAAAAACCTAAAACCAACTAAATTGTAGAAATTCATATACAAATATTGAAAGCATTTAATGAGAACTAAAAGGTGTGCAAGATAAAAATATTGGGCCATTTACATTTATTGACGATCTTTAACTAGCCCCACAGATAGGCTATCCAAAGTCAAACCAAGTTTGCCACGGTCGCACACCGGCCGACTCTAGTTGGTGAACGAAGTTGGCTAGCTTGCTAGCTTGCCTAGGCTACTTCCATACACAAAACCTGGTTAGACTGTTTCAAATTATCTAGAAAGGTGAGTGACTAACTGTGTACTGTTTTGACAGAGTGAATGTAAAAATGCTTCCTACGTGCAAACAAACACAGAAGACACCCACATCAAAGCACGCCTCCAAGACCCAAATCTCGTTCTCAGTTGCATTTCCTAATAAGGATTGAAACCCAGGCTAAATCAGTCTGTTCAGCCTCTCTTTAAAAACTATATTTTTTAGCAACCTTTTTAGCAAACAACTCTACATAGGTGGGTTACCACAATACACCCACCAAGACAAGGTAAGCGACAGCATTTGTGCATTGAAGCGTGTTTGTGTGTGTTTCTGCTCTATACAGTGTGTGTATTGAGGTGTGTGTCTGCTGTTCTATACAGTGCTTCGTACTGTCCACCGCCCCCTGGAACTTGTCTTTGACCTCCCTCATCTTCTCCAGGTCTTTGAGGTTGGGTGCTATGGAATGCTGTAGGACCCCCTCTAGAGAGGAGACTGTCTCTTTAATGAGGTCTACCTTCAGCTCTACTCCCAGGCCAGAGTAGTCTATGACCATCAGAGCCTCTCTCTCATAGATGTCCATAGTGGTGCAGGTGCTCTCTGTGAGTGACTGAGTCCAGCTACCAAGACCAGAGCAGTCAATCAGACATAGAGATAGAACTTTCTTTGCCCTTGAGAGGGAATTTGTCTTACACGCATGAGAACATTGGCACTGTGGAAAAACAAATGTAAATACAATACACATTCAGCACAAAAATAACACACAAAAAAACAAGAATGGAGAACTTCAACACAGCCCTGTTGTCTCTCTCTCTACCTCTGTCTCCCTCCCTCCGTTTCTGTGCTGTCCTACCTGCACCTCGCAGATCTCGTCCATGCTGCCAGACAGCAGAGTGATGGGCAGGCACTGGATCTTACAGCCCAGCAGCAGGTTGTTTCCAGATCCTCAACTGCTCCAGTGCTGTATCTGCTGAGATCACCTCCCTCTGCAGCTTCATCAGCTCTCTGACAAAGGGGAGAAGAGAAGAAGGTGGAGTGAAAGATAAGAGAGGTAGGGAAGCGAAAAGGAGACCGACCGGAATTAAGAGAAATGGAGAGAGAGGGCAATGAGAAGTAGAACAGCCAGTTGCTGTACCTAGTTACTGTAAAAAAATACATATATATATCTATACATTTGATTGATAGGTTGATTAATTCATTGATTTGCAGTACCTGGAACTCTTCTGAAGGTCCACCTGGGCCTTGGATTCAGCGGCCTGGGTCTTCTTCCCCAGCAACCTGTTCTTCAGATCCAACACTTTAAACTGTCTCTCCTCCTCCACCACCACCAGCAGCTTCTCCTCCTCCTAGTGGAGACAAAAGAGAACAACACAACAGGGTGATTACATTCAGTGTGGTTTTAGAGGAAGACTTGAGAAGCTGATGTGGAGATAGGAAGGAAGGAAGGAAGGAAGGAAGGAAGGAAGGAAGGAAGGAAGGAAGGAAGGAAGGAAGGAAGGAAGGAAGGAAGGAAGGAAGGAAGGATATAACATGAGCGGGAAGTGGAGAAAGGGAGAGACTGGAGGAGAAAAGGTGTGTTTTGCCTTTTTCTGCCCTTCCACTCTGCTCTGCTCCTTGGTGACGGTTTCCTCATCTTCTTCCTCTGCTGCTCCAGCTGACCCTGTTCGTACTCCAACTGAGCTTTCAGATGGGTCCGCTGAGACTCAAACTCTCTGGGAGAGGGGGAGGGAAAAGAGGGGGGGGGGGGGGGGGGTGATTAGATTCAGGCAGTGACAGAAAAAGATGAGGGAGAGGGGGAGATGGCGAGAATCTTTAAATAATATTTGCCAACAATATACATCGTATAAGAACAAGTATGCTATAATAAGCATACAATCAAACTGCCTTGTAGTTAGCTGAGAGAAACAGGACAAGAGGTACAGTGTTGCATATAAACTTGTTAGCATCATCGTTCCATAGACCATATATGTATGCTATATGGGGAGATGGATAAACTGAGGTCCAGTCCAGCACCGTTTCCTGTCGACGTCCTGCTGCTGTTTGAGATGCTGCTGCTCGTACTCTCTGTTGGCCACTCCCATCTCAGCACAGAAGTCTGAGAACACCATATCATCCATCTTAACACAGAATAATAACAACAACATGACTACTAACCTGGTCCCATAGACATAGTAGGCAGAACTTTCCTACTCTATGGCAGTGCCATATTATAAATACTTGGTTGTGTTTGTGTTAGCTATGCCACCAATAATAGGTGTCTGCCTTGATTTAGACATAATTCTAAATAGTCTTGGTAGCAGTAAGTCCTGACCTGGTTGATCTGTCTTGAGCTTCTTCAACTCCAGCTCCTTCACCTCCATGTTCTCCTTCTGAGTCTCCACATTGGCCAGCTCAGCCTCCAGGGGAGATATCTCCAGCAGGGAGTGACACACATTCAATTAATGTCTGATTATAACTAGGGTTGCAAAATATCAATATTTTTTCAGAAATACTGGATGGAGGATGCCCCGTTGAGAGAATGTCCTTCCTGCTTATTCCCTCCTGATTCTGGGAATTCTCCAACCAGAAGTTATTTTTAAACCTGACAAAGATGGTTGATCTTAGGAGGTTATTCCATTCTGACAGTAACAGCGGTGGTAGAAGTTGTGGTATGTGGTTAGCGTCAGTAAGTGTTAAGTTAGTTTACAGCGTGGCAGTTGGGGATGCTCTTCTTGCGGAGGGTGTTCAGTTCAGTGTGGGAGCACTTCAAACAGGTCTGAACCTCCTGGGCCTGAGACTGGATCTGTTTCAGCTCCGACTCCTTACGCTTCAGCTTCTCTAGACCCTGTCACGTGACACATGAACTGGAAAAACAAGGGTTAAGAAAGTTACAAAAAGTATAGATATTTTTCCCCACCTCCTCCCCTCCAAGGTTGATCACAAAAATTATACTCTTCGCGGCATAGAGAATGAGTAGTTTAGCGATTAATAATTCAGATACCCAAAAAAATGAAGTGCCTTCTACTCATGCACAATATCACACTACAGTATTTTACTCTATTATATATGTTTTTATGTCAAACTTGCTGAACATGTGTGACTGTGTGAAGACTCACGCGTAGCTCTGCAGTAGGCTGTTATTTGAGCTCCTTCAGCTTGGTCATGTCCTTCTCGTCCCAGCGCCAGGCCTTGCTCTGCTGGTAGGTGGAGCCCCCAGAGATCACCCCCGACTTGGAGAACATGGTACCGTCCAGAGCCACCATCTGTATTGAACAATTAAGGTTGCTACCAGGACTACAAGTAGCAGTGGGTGCAACCATAAGTGAAGTGGATGGGGGTAACACTTACTGGCTGGCTGACTAATTGTGCGTGTTTGAGATTGACTACATTGCAGTCCGACTGCATAGAATCACTGACCTACATGTCACTTTGCATCCCAAATAACTTTTCATTATGTGATCAAGATTAGGGAGATCTGCATCTTCGCCCTGCTCAAACTGAAGCCCTCAAGCAAGCTGAATGACTGACTGACTGACTGGCTGACTAAGTCACCTTGAGTCTTTCAGGCCCGTCGAAGGTGATGGCTCGGGCCTCTTTAAGTATCACACAAACTGGATGACCACACACAAACTGGAAGACCTTCTTCAGATGGGGGACGGTGGGGAAACACTGCGCCACGTCCACCATCATCTTAGCTCCACCTACCTCCCGCAGACATTCATTCAGTGGGCTCATCTGGGGAGGGACAGGGAGAGAGGACAGGCTCAGTGAGGTGTGTGTGTGTGTTAATCAAAGCCTCTGTTGTTAGGTGTAGGTAGTTCTGGTTACATTTCTCCAGGACCGTCCCTCAGCTTCATAGCAAACTTAGTGGAGCTGCTGGTTTTTGGGGTTTTCAAATGAAGGAGTGGGCCTATAAACAATCTCTCTTTCTGTGTCCACTTACTCACGTCCAGGTAGTTTATGGGTAGGAAGGTCTCTGGCTCGGCCCTCTTCTCCTTGACGGAGCGGATGCAGTTTCTGGCCACCTTCTCTGAAGACACCACAATGGCATTCCTGTAGCGCCCAAACACCTTGGTGACGGCCAGCTGATACTTTTTGTAGATGGGGTTGCACAGGTCCACCAGACGACCAAACTGGGAAGGAGAGGAACAAACACACCCTGTCAGAAATCTTACCCAGGGTCAAAGATCTTGGAAGATCCTACAACATCCTTAGAAAGATCTTGCCGGATACTAGTACCAGGATCGTACAAGATCTTGCAAGATTCTGTACCAAGGAAATCCCTCAAAGTGCATATGTTCAAATGACTCCGGGGTCGGGGGTTACACTATGGAAGATGATATGTATACCCAATTTGATCTAATGAAGTGTTGGTGGCAGTGATACAGTGATGTCACACCAGTGTGTCTGGGTAGAGTCTCCTGACAGGTTGGTCGAGGTAATTTGTAAAGTGACTATGCATAGATAATAAACAGTGAGTAGCAGCAGTGTAAAACAAAGTGTGTGGGGGGGGGGGGGGGGGGTCAATGTATTTGTTCAGCATTCTTATGGCTTGGGGGTAGAAGCTGTTAAGGAGCCTTTGGTCGTAGACTTGGCGCTCCGGTACCGCTTGCCGTGCGGTAGCAGAGAGAACGGTCTATGACTTGGGTGACTGCAGTCTTTGACAATTTTTTGGGCCTTCCTCTGACACCGCCTACTATATAGGTCCTGGATGTCAGGAAGCTTGGCCCCAGTGATGTACTGGCTGTACGCACTACCCTCTGTAGCGCCTTATGGTCAGATGCCGAGCAGTTGCCAACCAGGCTGTGATGCAACCGGTCAGGATGCTCTCGATGGTGCAGCTGTACAATCTTTTCAGTTTCCTGAGGGGAAAAGGTGCTGTCGTGCCCTCTTCACAACTGTCTTAGTGTGTTTGGACCATGATAGTTCGTTGGTGATGTGGACACCAAGGAACTTGAAACTCTCGACCCGCTCCACTTCAGCCCAGTCGATGTTAACGGGGGCCTGTTCGGCCCTCCTTTTCCTATAGTCCACGATCAGCTCAGCAGACGAACACAACACATGCAGTTTGTCGCTTTTTACCTCTCCCTCTTTCCACATACACGAGTAGTTATTGTGGTAACACTTTATTTTACAGCCCGCTACTAACCTGGTATTTACTAGAAGCTACACAATAACAGCTTAACTTTTTTATTTATTTTTATTTTTTATTAACCCATCCATCACCTCCCCTCTTCGGAGGACACATTACTCTACAGCTTTACTTGGCAATTCATGCAAAGGTTAGGCTAAGATAGACATTTTGCAGGTGTTGGTGAACTCCTCCAGTTTGTCTGCTCTCCTGGTGAAGTCCTCCAGCTGAGTCTGGCTGTGCTTCATGCTTCCCTACATCCACAAAACAATACATCCACAGAACATTTCAATACCAACACAAACGCCACTACAACTCATTGAAAGGCCACAGCACAGGGTGAGGATATCCTCATACCGTAAATGCTTCTCTCAATCAATATTTTGCTTTCTATCCATCTACCTGTTTTCTGTTTTTACACACACGCACATTTGAATCGAGAACTTACCTCCACTTCTTTCTTCCTCCGCTGGTTAAGCTCTATCTTCTCGTGGTCAGTCTTGACCTCCCAGTGCCTGCTGGGACAGGAGAGCCCCCTGCTTCCTGGCCAGCTCCTTTATTATACATACTTAAATGGAATACAAATATTGGTAGTTACATTTGGCATAATTGTTATGGTTAAGCCATGCATAGGCATACAGTGCATTCGGGAAGTATTCAGAACCCTTCCCTTTTTCCACATTATGTTACTTTACAGCCTTATTCTAAAATTGATTCAATATTTTATTCCCTCATCAATCTAAACACAATACCCCATAATGACGAAGCAAAAACAGGTTTTTAGATTTTTTTTCAAATGTGTTAAAAATAAAAACAGAAATACCTTATTTACTTAAGTATTCAGACCCTTTGATATGAGACTCAAAATTTTGCTCAGGTGCATCCTGTTTCCATTGATCATCGATGTTTCTACAACTTGATTGGAGTCCACCTGCGGTAAATTCAATCGATTGGACATGATTTGGAAAGGCACACACCTGTCTATATAAGGTCCCACAGTTGACAGTGCATGTCAGAGCAGAAACCAAGCCATGAGATTGAAGGAATTGTCCGTAGAGCTCTGAGACAGGATTGTGTCGAGGCACAGATCTGGGGAAGGGTACCAAAAAATGTCTGCAGCATTGAAGGTCCCCAAGGACACAGTGGCCTCCATCATTCTTAAATGGAAGAAGTTTGGAACCACCAAGACTCTTCCTAGAGCTGGCCGCCCGGCCAGACTGAGCAATCGGGGGAGAAGGGCCTTGGTCAGGGAGGTGACCAAGAACCCGATGGTCACTCTGACAAAGCTCTAGAGTTCCTCTGTGGAGATGGGAGAATATTTCTGAAAGACAACCATCTCCGCAGCAGTCCACCAATAAGGCCTTTATGGTAGAGTGGCCAGACGGAAGCCACTCCTCAGTAAAAGGCACATGACAGCCTGCTTGGAGTTTGCCAAAAGCACCTAAAGGACTCTCAGACAATGAGAAACAAGATTATCTGGTCTGATGAAACCATGATTGAACTCTTTGGCCTGAATGCCAAGTGTCACATCTGGAGGAAACCTGGCACCATCCCTACGTTGAAGCAGGGACTGGGAGACTAGTCAGGATCGAGGGAAAGATGAACGGAGAAAAGTACAGAGAGATCCTTGATGTAAACCTGCTCCAGAGCGCTCAGGACCTCAGACTGGGGTGAAGGTTCACCTTCCAACAGGTCAATGACTCTAAGCACACAGCCAAGATAATGCAGGAGTGGCTTTGGGACAAGTCAGATGTTTAAAAAAAAAACATTTTTTAGTCATTTAGCAGACGCTCTTATCCAAATACATAATAATATATTTTTTATTTTTCATACTGGCCCCCCGTGGGAATCGAACCCACAAACCTGGCGTTGCAAACGCCATGTTCTACCAACTGAGCTACATCCCTGCCGGCCATTCCCTCCCCTACCCTGGGCCAATTGTGCGCCGCCCCATGGGTCTCCCGGTCGCGGCCGGCTACGACAGAGCCTGGATTCGAACCAGGATCTCTAGTGGTACAGCTAGCACTGCGATGCAGTACCTTAGACCACTGCGCCACTCGCCCAGCCAGAGCCCGGACTTGAACCCAATCAAACCTCTCTGGAGAGACCTGGAAATAGCTGTGCAGCGATGCTTCCCATCCAACCTGACAGAGCTTGAGAGGATCTGCAGAGAAGAATGGGAGAAACTCCCCAAATACAGGTGTGCCAAGCTTATAGCGTCATACCCAAGAAGACTCAAGGCTGTAATCGCTGCCAAAGGTGCTTCAACAAAGCACTGAGTAAAGGGTCTGAATACTTCTGTAAATGTGATATTTCAGTTTATTTTTTATACATTTGCAAAAATTTCTAAAACGTGTTTTTGCTTTGTCTTTATGGGGTATTGTATGTAGATTGACGAGGGGAAAAAACGATTTAACCTCTACTGGATCGGTGTCCCGAAATCGGGACAGTTCTTGCTCAATACGGACAATGTGACTAGGAGGACGTTGTATACAAAAGCAAACTTTCCCGAGCATAGACATATCTTATATGGGCAGAAAGCTTCAATTATTGTTAATCCAACTGCAGTGTCCAATTTACAGTAGGTATTACAGCAAAAAATACCATGCTATTGTTTGAAGATGTGCACAACAACAAAACACTTCTCAAGGCAACTGGTTTGATACATTCAGCTCTGAAGGTAAATAATGTACTTACATTCAGTAATCTTGCTCTGATTTGTCATCCTGGGGTTCCCACAGATAAAATACAGTGTAGTTTTTTGTTGATAAAATCAATGTTTATATCCTAACATGATCCATGTTGTATTCCCACTCGTTCAACTTGCAAAGAAATATATCTGTGAAAATCGAAACGCGAAACCTTGTTTCACCAGTCAAGTTAGGTTCCTATTTATTCCTCAGACACTCTAGATAACCAGCCTTTCCTTCATCTAGGTAACCAGCCTTTCCTTCATCATTCTGGCCACGAAGACACAACATCAGTACACTTAAGACATGACTCTACCATTGTGCTGTAGAATTTGTGAATTTTGTCTCTTGTACAATAAGTTAAATATATATGTTTATATTGGATTAAGTGTACATTTTTGTTAACTGTAATTTTGTTAGTTACTGTATGTTCCAACATTCCCTCCATCTTGTGCCAATATCCGTTCTTTTTAGGGCTTGGTTCCAAGAGTTTATATTTGTTTCTAAGAGATTGTCAGTTGCATAGGCTCTCTGCAAGGTCTTATCTATCATATGAATATCCTTTTCTGACTCAAAAAGGATTCCCTCAAGATTGCTCCGATGTCCAAATGATTTCAAATCGAAATTTCGTGATATTAAGCATTTAAGTTGCATGAATTTGAAAATATCTACATTGGTCAGTCCCAATTTTTTTTTGAATGACTACCTCATCTCTGTACACCACACATACAATTATCTCTAAGGTTCCTCAGTCGAGCAGTGAATTTCAAACACAGATTCAACCACAAAGACCAGGGAGGTTTTCCAATGCCTCGCAAAGAAGGGACATTGGTAAATGGGTAAAATAAAAAAGCAGATATGAAATATCCCTTTGACCATGGTGAAGTTATTAATTACACTTTGGATGGTGTATCAATACACCCAGTCACTACAAAGATACAAGTGTCTTTCCTAAATCAGTTGAAGGAGAGGAAGGAAACCGCTCAGGGATTTCACCATGAGGCTAATGGTGACTTTAAAACAGGTACAGAGTTTAATGGCTGTCATAGGAGAAAACTGAGGATGGATCAAAATTGTAGTTACTCCACAATACTAACATAAATGACAGGGTGAAAGAAGGAAGCCTGTATAGAATAAAACATATTCCAAAACATGCATCCTTTTTGCAATAAAGCACTAAAGTAAGACTATAAAAAATGTGGCAAAGAAATTAATTTCATGTCCTGAATACAAAGTGTTATGTTTGGGGCAAACTATTCACTGAGAACCACTCTTCATATTTTCAAACATGGTGGTGGCTGCATCATGTAATGTGTATTCTTGTCATCGGCAAGGACTAGGGAGTTTTTTTTAAAAATTCAAATAAACAGAGGAAAATCTAGTTCAGTCTGGTTTCCAACAGACACTGGGAGACAAATTCACCTTTCAGCAGGACAATAACCTAAAACAGAAGGCCAAATATGAACTGGAGTTGCTTACCAAGACGACATTGAATATTCCTGAGTGGCCTAGTTACAGTTTTGACTTAAATCGGCTTAAAAATCTATGGCAAGACTTGCCAATGGCTGTCTAGCAATGATCACCAACCAACTTGATAGAGATTGAAGAGTTTGTTAAAGAATAATGTGAAAATATTGTACAATCCAGGTGTGCAAAGCTTTTAGAGACTTACCCAGAAAGACTCAAAGCTGTAATCTCTGCCAAAGGTGATTCTAACATGTATTGACTCAGGGGTGTGAATCAGATATCTCTGCATTTCATTTTCAATAAATGTGCAAAAATTTATAAAAACATGTTTTCACCTTGTCATTATCGCATATTGTGTGTAGATGGGTGAGAGAAAAAAATCTATTTAATCAATTTTGAATCCAGACTGTAACAAAAAAAAAAGTGGAATAAGTCAAGAGGTATGAATACTTTCTGAACTGTAACTATGAAGTTGTTAATGTTCTTAGCATTATCCTTTAAAATAGACACGTGAAAAGATTCTGGGGATGCACGTGCACATCTTCAATATGTACCCTTTGTGCATTTAACTATACACTAAGTGTACAAAACATTAAGAACACCTTCCCAATATTGAGTTGCACCCACCCCCATCCCCACCCAGGGATGCTGGCCCATATTGACTCCAATGCTGCAGTTGTGTCAAGTTGACTGGATGTCCTTTGGGTGGTGGACCATTCTTGATACACACGGGAAACTGTTGAGCGTGAAAAACCCAGCAGCGCTGCAGTTCTTGACATAAACCGGTGCGCCTGGCACCTACAACCAAGCCCCATTCAAAGGCACTTAAATATTTTGTCTTGTCCATTCACTCTCTGAATGGCACACATACTGTACACAATCCATGTCTCAATTGTCTCAAGGCTTAAAAATTATTATTTAACCTGTATCCTCCCCTTCATCTACACTGATTGAAGTGGATTTAACAATTGACATCAATAAGGGATCATAGCTTTCACCTGGATTCACCTGGTCAGTCTATGTCATGGAAAGAGCTGGCGTTCATAATGAAGTACACTCAGTGTATGTCGCAAGTAAAAACCTTGGGTTGCGAGTTGATACAATTCCAAGTATGGAAGGTTAAAACCACCCTCAGACTTAGGAAGATGTAAAACTTTCCTTTTTATTCTATGAGTTTTATTTGCCCCTATAAAGTCTTATGAAATAGTATACTTTTTTAAAGAATGTATTCGGAGGGGTAATTGGTATTACTAAGAATAAACATAACTTTGGGAGCCATGCCATTCTGAAGAGGTTTATTCTACCTGTAAGATTTATGGAAGATTGTTCCACTTAATTAGATCTGGTTTCATATTGTTAAGTAACTGGATTATGTTATCCTTATACACTGAGTGTACAAAATATAGGAACACCTTCCTAATATTGAGTTGCACACTCGTTTGCCCTCAGAACAGTCTCAATTCATTGGGGCATGGACTCTACATAGTATTGAAAGCGTCCCACAGGGATGCTGGCCCATGTTGACTCCAATGCTTCCCACAGTTGTGTCAAGTTGGCTGGATGTCCTTTGGGTGGTGGACCATTCTTGATACACACAGGAAACTGTTGAGCATGGAAAACCCAGCAGCGTTGCATTTCTTGACACACTCAAACCAGTGCACCTGGCACCTACTACCATACCCTGTTCAAAGGCAATTTCACCCTCTGAATGCCACACAAACACAATCCATGTCTCATTTGTCTCAAGGCTTAAAAATCCTTCTTTAACCTGTCTCCTCCACTTCATCTACACTGATTGAAGTGGATTTAACAAGTGACATCAATAAGGGGTGATAGCTTTCACCTGGTTAGTCTGTCATTGAAAGACCTGGTGTTCCTAATGTTTTGTATACTCAGTGTACATCATATTTAATACTTATGTATGTTGCATAACATATACAATGTTGGCACTATCTGATGTTGTTGTCTGATTGTGTGTCTCAAGATCTACAGCTGGATAGATGACCTGGTGGCTGCTCACCCTAACCTGGTCACCAAGGTACATATTGGAACTTCCTATGAGGGCAGGCCCATGTATGCGCTCAAGGTACAGAAACATTAGACCTATTACAACAATTGCACCTGTTAGTGTATGTACAGTACATGTGTGTTTTTGTCAATATATGGGTTTCGTGTATGTCTGATTAGTTTGTGTGCATACTTTTCTATTTATCAGTTTGTTACCATGTTTGTTTCCACCCGTCCTGAACTACAACAAAGAAAGGACAAGTGTTATCATATTATGGGTAGTGTTGGATGCATTTGTGATAATAACACTTGTCCTCTCTCTGTTCTAGTTCAGCACTGGTGGAAACCAATGTCCCGCCATCTGGGTTGACTCTGGTATCAGGCCACTGGAGTGTGGACAGCCAACAAGCTGAGAGAACACTTCAGACTTCTATTGTATTCTAATTGAAAAAATAACATTTAACATACTATCTAATATGTTATACAAAAAAATTTGTTATAGTTCTTCAGATTGTCACTGACTACGGCACCGATGCCTCCCTGACCCCTCTCCTGAACTCCATGGACATCTACCTGCTGATTCTGACCAACCCTGATGGCTACGTCCACTCCCACACCAGTGTAGGTACCCACTATAGATATACCATTAAGTATTATAACGCAGTTACTGTATACTGTGGTGGAAGTTACAGAATTAAGTGTAAATTGTGACCTTTTACCTGTGTCACCTCAGTGTGTCTCAATGTAGAGTGATATGAGGACAATCCTGATTGTGCTACCTAGTATACCAGTAAAACGTTTACTGAGTTAATCCCTTGTGTCCTCATGGTTCACAGGACCGTATGTGGCGTGAGACTCGCTCCAACAACCCCGGCTCCATGTGCCGTGGTGTCAACTCCAACAGGAACTGGGATGCCGGCTTTGGAGATTTTGACCACCAATACCTGTTAACCATGTAAGGCTACAGTTCCATACCAGCTTTGGTGGTGGGTGTCACAGGTTGACTATGGAATAGATTTTTCACAGCTGATAGTTTCCTGTCTCAAAGATGAAATGAGTGAAATGCATAGTCTTGTGAGACAATGCTTTCTTTCCTAAGCATGACATACCTTGTTGTTGTACACAGAATAACCTGTGTCCATCCATGTGTGTGTTTGTGTGTTGTCGTCCCCCCGCCCCCCCCCCCCGGTGCCAATACCAACCCCCTGCTCTGACTCCTACCACGGCCCATCTCCCCACTCTGAGATGGAGTTGAGGAACGTGGTGAACCTGGTGAAGAACCAAAGCAACTTCAAGTCCTTCATCTTCATCCACGCCTACTCCCAGCTGTTCAGTTATAGACTCCTAAAACTCTCACATTTTTGGGTCGCTCATTTTTTCAGTTTGCTGCCGACAGTGACTGGAATGAGCTGCAAAAAACATTGAAACTTGACAAATATGCACTATATGTGGGTATAAGTGTTTCAATTAAGTTGCTTTGTCATCAGATGGCACCCACCAGCCAGGACTGGAAAGCACAGTACTGTAGTTCAATCCAATAATTTCAATCCAAAAATGTCCACCCAAACCAAGCAAGCAGCGGCATCATCGATTGGTTATACAACCTGGGCATCAAGTATTCCTTTGCCTTCGAGCTGAGGGACATTGGTCGCTGTGGTTTCATCCTGCCAGCCCATCAGATCATCCCGACATCAAGGAGTATGTCTGTGATCACCCCTATTACCCCCCCCCCAAAACATTTCATTTCAAGAATTCTATGTCTGTAATAATTATTTGTTCATTGATCTTTTTATTGTGAATTTGATAGTAAGTGGTGAACAACAGTCATCCTCAGAGCATTTTGTATTATTCTGTACGTAAATCAGAGACGCTCCATTTAGTATATGTTTCATATGGTATGTATTAATATGTGGATGTCTATCACCCATTTCGTATGATATTTTACAAATTACAAATCTTTTTATATGTTACAAATTTGAAAATTAGTTAAGATTTTTTTTAACGTATGATATGTTATGAATTCTAGCTAGGTGTCTAACGTTAGCCAGATCACTAACGTTAGCTAGGCTAGGGGTTAGGGTTATGTTTAGGAGTTAGGTTAAAGGGTTAAGGTTAGGGGAAGGGTTAGCTAACATGCTAAAAGTAGCTAAAAGGTAGTAAGTAGTTGAAGTTGCTATTTAGCTAAAATGCTAAAGTTGTCCATGATGAGATTCAAACTCGCAACCTTTGGATTGCTAGACGTTGGCGTTATACGCCCACCCATCCACCCCGATCAACATCCGACTCGCTTTTTCCTTAAGTAATCATCTGTCTTATGTAACCTTACCAAAAGTAACATATCATACTAAATGGAATGTCCAGGATATACATTTACTATGTTACGTCTAGTCTATGAGACCAGGTTGAATCATCATGAAGGAAAAAAGCTGCTGTGCTGGGTGCTGTCCATGGTGCTGAATATTGTATAGGAACAGTAGGTGCTGTCCAAGGCACTGGATCAGTAGGTAACACTAGATGGCAGTGCAATATAACGAAACAAATGATATACTGTAGCTTCATACTCTCCATACTAACAGTTATAGGGGGAATCTAGAAAGTTGATTATAGAGAGGCATGGGTTATTATTGAAGTTAACAAATTATTTCAACACATTACATTTAGGGGATATGGACAATAGAGTTAAACTATTATACACTACATGACCAAAAGTATGTCGACACCTGCTGGTCGAACATCTCATTCCAAAATCATGGGCATTAATATGGAGTTGGTACCCCCTTTGCTGCTATAACAGCCTCCACTCTTCTGGGAAGGCTTTCCACTAGATGTTGGAACATTGCTGCGGGGACTTGCTTCCATTCAGCCACGAGCATTAGTGAGGTCGGGCACTGATGATGGGCAATTAGGCCTGGCTCGAAGTCGGCGTTCCAATTCATCCCAAAGGTGTGTAGCGGTCTTTATATGTACCACAGAAGAACCAAGAAATGAAGAGCGACACTACGGCTGTCTTTTTGGGCTTTTATGTAGATCTGCAATAATATTATGAAAAGACAGGACAGGAATACATCAGTCTCCAATGCACCATCTGACAAGTTGTTCTTTCTCTCAGTGTTTTCTCGGACTGACACAATCATATTCATACATAAAGCCATAATGTATAGAATAAAATAACGATCAATCTTCAATACAAAGACTGTATAATAGTAATTCTTAGACAATATAACCATACCTGCAATGGTACTATGAAAAGACAGGACAGGAATACATCAGTCTCCAATGCAACATCTGACAAGTTGTTCTATAGAGGAGCATGAAGAAAAGTAAAACATATATCCTGTCTCACATCTCCAATACATACAACTCATGTATACAACTCATGTACAAAAACACTGTAATACAAACAAGCTACAACGTCAAATCGCATTTATCCCATTCAGACCGTAGAGAGCTAAAACTCTCCCATAATGCAACACTAGCATACGTCGGCAGCTCAGCTAAGCATCTGCATCACAGAAAGACATGCTAACTAGCAACAGCAATGCTTTTTTGCATTCTGTAAAACTATATCAGTAACAACGATAAAACTCTGAAAGTTATATGTTTCAATAGTCTCACACTCCTTTATAACAATACCTATAGCATGAACCTTTGGATGCTTTATTTATTTAACGTTATGGACTTCTACACAGGAGTAATCTGCAACATATACCTTTCTCTCTGTGTTTTCTCGGACTGAGGAGAACGGGAGCTACGGGTAGTACCAGGGTGTTAGTAGGTGACGTAAGCACCCAGATGAAATAAAATACATTTAATGAAATAAAAACCGAAGATGTTAATATCATCCAGCTACTGTAGCTGCCTCCTTAACATTAATAGGCAAATAAAAAAAATAGAAACCAAAAGTAAAGTTCCTGGCGATCATAGCGATCTGACTTCCCCTTCTGTCTGAACTTGGAACATTCCTGTTCGCGGGCTTGGGCCACTGACCCTTAACCTGGATGTTCTGTTCTGCGTTGTGTACTATTCTAATAATTTGAAGTTTGATGGAATAACCATTTTAACTCTCCTACAGGTGTTCGATGGGGTTGAGGTCAGGGCTCTGTGCAGGCCAGTCAAGTTCTTCCACATCAATCTCAACAAACCATTTCTGTATGGACCTCACTTTGTGCATGGGGGCATTGTCATGCTGAAACAGGAAAGGGCCTTCCCCAAACTGTTGCCACAAAGTTGGACACAGAATCATCTAGAATGTAATTGTATGCTGTAACGTTAAGATTTCCCTTCACTGGAACTAAGGGGCCTAGCCCAAACCATGAAAAACAGCCCCAGACCATTATACCTCCTCCACCAAACCTTACAGTTGGCACTATGCATTCGGGCAGGTAGCGTTCTCCTGGCATCCGCCAAACCCAGATTTGTCTGTTGGACTGCCCGATGGTGAACGCGTTTCCACTGCTCCAGAGTCCAATGGCGGCGAGCTTTACACCACTCTAGCCGACGCTTGGCATTGCGCATGGTGATCTTAGGCTTGTGTGCGGCCAACCCATTTCATGAAGCTCCCGACGAACAGTTCTTGTGCTGATGTTGCTTCCAGAGGCAGTTTGGAACTCGGTAGTGAGTGTTGCAACCAAGGACAGACGGTTTTTACGCACTACACGCTTCAGCACTCGGCGGTCCCGTTCTGTAAACTTGTGTGGATTACTACTTTGCGGCTGAGCCGTTGTTGCTCCTAGATGTTCCCACTTCACAATAACAGCACTTAAAGTTGACCGGGGCAGCTTTAGCAGGGCAGAAATTTGACGAACTGACTTGTTGGAAAGGTGGCATCCTATGACGGTGCCACATTGAAAGTCACTGAGCTCTTCAGTAAGGGCCATTCTATTGCTGATGTTTGTATATGGATTGCATGGTGGTGTGCTCGATTGTATACGCCTGTCAGTAACGGCTGTGGCTGAAATAGCCAAATCCACTAATTTGAATGGGTGTCCCCATACTTTTGTATATATAGTGTATCATTGAAGGATCACCATATATTGTCCCAGGTGCACGGGAGAGTTTGGCACCCATTACTGCAGATATGGGATCTGTGAGTTTGGCCCCTGAAAGGTTGAATTTGACGGCTAAGAGTTTACCCTCGAACGGGATTATACAGTTGCGCCCTCTACGAGAGGGTTGTATACATATACAGTGAGGGAAAAAAGTATTTGATCCCCTGCTGATTTTGTACGTTTGCCCACTGTGACGTCACGAGAGGCTACACAGCTTTCAGCGGGGTTGCTCAAGTAGTGCAAGGAGACAAGGTTCAAACAAAACAAGGATTTTATTATAGGTCTTGGGAAATTAACGAAAATATAACAAAATTCTGTTCTCTTGTGGCTCTTTAAGGGTTAACAGTTCAGGGATGTCTCTTCCACATCCAAAATCATAATTCTCACTCGCTCAGATAACTTTTCCCCAGCCTTACTGTAGTCCATGTTGCAGCTAGTGGCCAACCCAGCAAAAAGTCCTTCCAAATGTCTCTCACGTATTTCCACAGGTGCATATATCCAAAGGTGAGTATTTCCCAAAGGTAAGTATCTCCAAATCCTTATATTCCTCCTGGAAGTGGACGTGCAGCACTCTTGTCCTCCAGAGAGCCCAGGTTGGAGACTGTGTCTCTTCACCCCCCACACACTCCCTCCGTGTGTCTCTTCCCTTCCCAAACCTTCAGCTCATCAGCTCCTGATTTGTATCAGCTGCGTGGGAAGATTGGCCATAGAGGGGTGGAGTTCCCGATCATACCAGCAGATGGAGCCATAGCTGTCTGGGTTTGCAGCCACCTCAGGGGGATGTAACGTCCCTCCAGGACACAGCCTCTCGTGACATCACACATCCCCCTCCTCGGGACCGACGTCCTCGTCGGGGTAAAGGCAGCGAAGAAGGCATCACGCCGGGAGAGGGCGTCCGCATTGCCGTGGTGCTTGCCAGCCCTGTGGACAACAGAAAAGTTAAACGGTTGCAAGCTCAAAAACCATCTGGTTACTCTACTGTTTGATTCCTTGTTCTTGGCCATCCACTGCAGAGGGGCGTGATCAGATACCACCCTGAAACGTCGGCCCAGGAGATAGAACCGAAGGGACTCCAGGGCCCAGACTACAGCCAGACATTCTTTCTCCACCGTTGAATAGTTCTTCTCTCTTGGAAGTAACTTTCTGCTTAGGTAGAGAATGGGATGTTCTTCACCGTCATGTGCCTGGGTGAGGACAGCACCCAGACCCACCTCCGAAGCATCCGCTTGGACAATGAATTCCTTCTTGAAGTCTGGTGCCACCAGGATCAGACTGGAGCAGAGTGCTCGCTTCAGGTTGAGGAAAGCCGCCTCCGCCGCAGGGTTCCACTTCACCATTCGTGAGTGGCGTTTGGTCGTCAGCTCCGTCAACGGTGCAGCTATGGTAGCAAAATCTGCAATAAAGCGTCTATAGTAGCCAGCGAGGCCCAAAAATGACCTTACTTGCTTCTTGGTGATGGGCTGCGGCCAGTCCTGTATGGCCCGCAGTTTGGCTTCCTGTGGTTTGACCAACCCCCGCCCAATGGTGTACCCCAGGTAGTTTGTCTCACTGAAGGCCAGCTTGCACTTCTTCGGGTTTGCCGTGAGCCCTGCTTCCCTGAGCGAATCCAGCACCGCTTGTACCCGGGGTATGTGGCTGGCCCAATCCGGACTTTGTATAACAACATCATCCAAATAAGCCGCTGCGTACCTCTTGTGGGGCGCAAGGACTCGATCCATCAGGCGTTGGAACGTGGCAGGTGCCCCGTGGAGACCAAACGGAAGTCGGGTATACTGGTAGAGCCCCTCCGGGGTGGCAAAGGCTGTCTTCTCCTTGGACGCCGGGGTCAGGGGCACCTGCCAGTAGCCTTTTGTGAGATCAAGAGTGGTTAGGAAACGAGCATGCCCCAAGGAGTCTATTAAATCATCGACACGAGGCATTGGGTATGCATCAAATTCAGACACTTCATTCAACTTTCGATAGTCATTACAAAATCGTACTGAACCGTCTGGCTTGGGAACCAGTACGATGGGACTTGCCCAGGCACTGTGGGACTCTTCGATTACTCCCAACTCCCGCATCTTCCTTACCTCCTTCTGTATAACCACTTTACGAGCCTCTGGCACGCGGTACGGGCGCTGGTTTACCGTTCGGCCAGGCATGGTGCGGATCTCATGTTGGACCACCTCTGTGTGACCGGGAAGGGAGGAGAAGACATCCTGGTTCTGCTCCACGAGTTCCAGGGCCATCTGTCGTTGATGTGGGGACAGATTTGGACCCAGCTGAACCTCTTCTCGCGCCGGTTCCTTGGTCTCTGTGGGGGGTAGACAGCTGAACATCGCCTCTCTGGCGTGCCACTTCTTTAAAAGGTTAACATGATAAATCTGCTCAGTTTTTCTTTTATCTGGTTGCCTCACCTTGTAGTTTACTTCTCCCATGCGTTCAATGACCTCATATGGTCCTTGCCAGGTTGCCAGGAATTTACACTCAACGGTTGGCACCAGGACCAGCACTCTGTCCCCCGGCTTAAACTCCCTGGGTTGAGCAGATCTGTTGTAGGAGGCTTGCTGTTGCCGCTGACTGGCCTCCAGGTGTTCCCGCATCATGGGATAGATGGCCTTCATTCTCTCCCTCATAGCCCCGACATGGTCGATCAGTGTCCGCTGTTGGCATGGCTGCTCCTCCCAGGCCTCCTTGGCGATGTCGAGCAGTCCTCTGGGTCTGTAGGAAAGCAAGAGCTCAAAGGGTGAAAAACCAGTAGAAGACTGAGGTACCTCTCTCACCGCAAATAATATGTATGGTAACAGCTGATCCCAGTTGCGCCCATCTTCCCCTACCGCTTTCCGCAGCATGGATTTTAGTGTTTTGTTAAAACGTTCGACTAGGCCATCTGTCTGGGGGTGGTAGACCGAGGTTCTCAGCTGTTTGATTTTCAGTAAAGCACAGAGTTCTTTCATCACCCTGGACATGAATGGAGTCCCTTGGTCCGTCAATATCTCTTTTGGGATTCCCAGACTAGTTGAGAGACGGAACAGCTCCTTGGCGATTTGTCTGGATGTAGCCTTCCTCAGCGGAATGGCCTCCGGGTACCGGGATGCATAGTCCAGAATGACCAGAATGTATTGATGTCCCCTGGAACTTTTCGGTAAGGGCCCGACTATGTCTAATCCAATCCTCTCAAAAGGAGTTTCGATAATGGGCAAGGGAATGAGCGGGTTTCTATATGTGGGCTTTGGCGCAACCTGCTGACACTCAGGGCAACTACGGCAGTAGTTCTCTATCTCTTTGTGTACTCCTGGCCAAAAGAAACGTTGCATGATTCTTTCCTTAGTCTTCTCTACCCCCAAGTGGGCCCCTAGCGGGTGTGTGTGGGCTAGGTTGAGTACTGTGGCCCGATAGGGCTGTGGCACGAGGAGCTGTTCATGCACTTCATCATTTTTCTTGACTATCTGATATACTAACCCCCGGTTTACTGCGAAATGGGGGTAAGTAGGGTTTGTCTTATCACCTAACACTACACCTTCTAATACCTGCACATTTCTTAAGGCATTTGCAAGAGTAGGATCTTGTAATTGAGCCGTACCATACTGGCCTGTGAGAGGGGGAAGCTCTTGGGTGCCTGGGACGTCTTCTTCACTGGAGAACGGAGCACTTTCCTGGGCTGCGTTCTCTTCTCCCGTATCCGGACCAGTCTCGGTGTCGGTCTGGGCACCTGCCATCCCTATCAGAGCCCGGGCGGGAGTGAGTAACTCGGAGGATTGCACCGGAGCCTTCCCAGGATGAGTCTTGCCTCTCCGTTTCCGAGGTACTCGGGTTATCCTCTCCTGAGACTCTCTCCAGAGTGGGTAAAAGGCTGGGCAGTCTCGTCCAATTAGGACAGGGACGGGGAGGGAATCAACCACCCCCGCCGTCGTGTGTATGGTTCCCCGTGTGCTGGTCATTGTAAGTTCAGTAATGGGGTATTCTCTGGTGTCCCCATGGACACAGGAAACTGGGAGGACTTTCCCCGGGGTCAGACACGTTGGGCCCACCAAATCCTTACGCACCAGGGTGGCCCGGCTACCAGAATCCAGTAAGGCCTCCACATCATGGTGATTCACAGTTACCGGGCAGGTGGGGGGTCGATCTGGGCCGCCATCTACGACTCCCAAGAGCGAGGCAAAACGGTGTGTGGGTGCTGAGCTGGAGGACTCCGCAGTGGGCATAGGTTCATCGGCTGGTTTCCCACACTGCCAGGAGATATGTCCCATCTCCCCACACCGGTAACACTGTCGAGTTTCCCCCTCCTGGTGTACTCTTCCTGGACCCGCCTGGTTTCTGGCTCCCCCTGGAGCCGGGATAAGTCCTGACGTGGCTGGGTTCGAGACCTTGGGGTCCTTTGGACGGGTTCTTCCCATTTGTGGTGGGGCCGCACTCCTGGGGTCTTTTCGGGAAGCATTCAGCATCTCCGCTGTGGCCTGGTACTTTTCCACAGCTTCCACGGTCAGATCAGCCGTGGTCAAGGCCTGTTGACTGATGAACCGTTTTGCCTCATAAGGCAGGGCGCGTAGGTAACGATCCACCACAACGGCCTCCACCACCGCCGCTGCTGTATTCCTCTGCGGATCCAGCCATTTCCTTGCGATTCGGACAAGTTCATGCATCTGCGCCCGAGGAGGTTGGTCTGGTTGGAAGGTCCAGCTGTGAAAGCGCTGGGCCATACCAAACTTTGTGAGTCCATATCTGCTGAGGATCTCAGCCTTCAGGGCATCATAGTCAGTAACCTGGTCAGGGCCCAGGTCCCGGACAGCATTCAGCGATTCCCCGGTTAGAAAGGGGGCTACCAGACCAACCCACTGTTGCTTGGGCCAGGCTTCCCTAGTGGCCGTGGCCTCAAATGCATGCAGGTATGCCTCAATGTCATCGGTAGCTCCCATCTTAGATATAAAGTCACTTGCCTTTATTGGGCGGGTATTTTGGACAACCCTCTGTCTCTGCAACTGCAATTCCTCTGCCTTCAGAAGGTTGGCTTTCTTTTGCTCCTCCAAGAGAGCCACGTTTGCTTGCATCTGGGCTTGCTGGCCAGCAACAAGGGCTTTCAATATGTCCTCCATTTCAGTCGGCGGGGAGCCTACGGCCAACTTGGAAAACTGGGTGATCAAACCTTCGGTATCCTCCTCTGACATGCACTATTAACGCTTGAGTATGCCCGTATTCTCCACCATCTGTGACGTCACGAGAGGCTACACAGCTTTCAGCGGGGTTGCTCAAGTAGTGCAAGGAGACAAGGTTCAAACAAAACAAGGATTTTATTATAGGTCTTGGGAAATTAACGAAAATATAACAAAATTCTGTTCTCTTGTGGCTCTTTAAGGGTTAACAGTTCAGGGATGTCTCTTCCACATCCAAAATCATAATTCTCACTCGCTCAGATAACTTTTCCCCAGCCTTACTGTAGTCCATGTTGCAGCTAGTGGCCAACCCAGCAAAAAGTCCTTCCAAATGTCTCTCACGTATTTCCACAGGTGCATATATCCAAAGGTGAGTATTTCCCAAAGGTAAGTATCTCCAAATCCTTATATTCCTCCTGGAAGTGGACGTGCAGCACTCTTGTCCTCCAGAGAGCCCAGGTTGGAGACTGTGTCTCTTCACCCCCCACACACTCCCTCCGTGTGTCTCTTCCCTTCCCAAACCTTCAGCTCATCAGCTCCTGATTTGTTTCAGCTGCGTGGGAAGATTGGCCATAGAGGGGTGGAGTTCCCGATCATACCAGCAGATGGAGCCATAGCTGTCTGGGTTTGCAGCCACCTCAGGGGGATGTAACGTCCCTCCAGGACACAGCCTCTCGTGACATCACACCACTGACAAAGAAACGATCAGTCTATAATTTTAATGGTAGGTTTATTTGAACAGTGAGAGACAGAATAACAACAAATAAATCCAGAAAAACGCATGTAAAAAATGTTATAAATTGATTTGCATTTTAATGAGGGAGTGCGTGCTTACTCCACTAGGGGTGTGGCGGCTGCTTGGGCATTGTTCAGGGGCATGACGCTAGGTTATATCTGTGCTGTCAAAAGTTTGGACACACTTACTCATTCAACTGTTTTTCTTTATTTTGACTATTTTTTACATTGTAGAACAATAGTGAAGACATCAAAACTATGAAATAACACATACGTAATCATGTAGTAACAAAAAAAGAGTTAATCAAATAACCACCCTTTGCCTTGATGACAGCTTTGCACACTCTTGGCATTCTCTGAGCCTCGGGCTGCCGTGGTTCATCAACTCTGGTCGATGCTATGCAGAACGCGTGTGCGCTTTACCAAGTCATGACTTGCGGTTCCTTGTACTAGTTCTGACATTTCAGGCTGGCAAGGTAAGTATTGTTCTTGGAACCGTGTGGTCTATGGACTTGGGCTTCAGTGGCAGTGTGTCAGTGCACATAGCCAAGTTGCAGCAGGTTCTGGTTCCCTAGAACATGTGTGTGTAACGTGTGTGCTTGGGTTTCCGTGGGCCTCCCAGTTTGGTACCACCTGGGCCGACTTGGGGCGTGATTGTGTGTCCCCATAGTATGTTATACCAAGTGACCGACTAAGAGGGAACTTACAGTTATGAATATAACTACAGTTCCCTGAAGGAGTGAACGAGGTATAACATATTTGGGCCTCGTGCCATCAGGGGATTTGGGCTCGCTGATGAGCGGAACTGAATTGCGAGCGCAGGTATTATAGCCAGGAATGCGAGGCTTTCGAGGTTGGGCTCGGCTTCCATTGGCCCGTTGGGCATGATTTCATTTTCTTCAGGTCAATACGATTAGTCGTTGACTTCCCATAGTATGTTATACCTAGTTTCCTCCTTCAAGGAGCAGTAGTTATATTCATAACTGTATGTTATAGAAAGCAGGATAATTAAGTTGGCCAGCTAACCCTGATAAACAGTCAGCTGTATTTCTTGATTTTCTGGTTCATTTAGAAAGCTGAACTTATATGGGTTGCTGCTTGTCGAGTCAATTATACCATGCCAAGTCTGTAATTTATTTCAGAATATTTAGGACAGTTAGCTGGCAAACTCATTGATCCTGCTTTTTTCTAAATGTTCTGTTGCCATGATGGCTGGCAACGTTCTTATCCCTTGCTTGCTAGCTAGCCAACTTTAGCTAACACAGTCACGTCAAACAGTGCATCTAGAATAACATCAACGTAGCTGCATTTGCATTTGTTTAAGCTGTTTTCTAGTGAAGTTATTTGGATACATCCATAATAATGAGCTAATGATGCGCAATTTCACCTGGCATAGAAAATGTGCTCTCTCATCAGGGCACTGTTGTTCAGAGGAGCTGGTCCTCTGTAGCTCAGCTGGTAGAGCACGGCGCTTGTAACGCCAAGGTAGTGGGTTCGATCCCCGGGACCACCCATACGTAAAAATGTATGCACGCATGACTGTAAGTCGCTTTGGATAAAAGCGTCTGCTAAATGGCATATTATATTATATTATTATTATATATTATATTATTATATTATATTATATTATTATATATTATATTTTGGAACAGCCCCTGGACACTGTACTTCAACAACAAATAAATGTACATAAACATCTCGTAAATAGCCAGCCAAGCTTGAGAAATGTATAACATAATATTTGGTTTTATGTACTGTAGCTTTGTGTTCTTAGCCACTGGCCCTCACTTCGATCATCTGTTTTTGTACATTTATTCACACAATAACATACACATGTAGGTAGCACAATTATACTTAACAAGACCCTAACTCCAGGATTGACATGCAGCATTCTTTCTTGAGAAAAAAATAGAATTTTGTTTTCAACAGTAAGATAGCTGACACTCTATGAAGCAATGCTGATAAAATTATTTGTTTTTGTATAGGCTAGTGGTAAGGCCTTTTTATATTTTTAGACCCGGGCTGTAAAAATGTGGCATGTAGAGGCCTGCCTTTTCTTAGACTCTGTTACTAAGCCAGTGGCCAATTTTCAAAAAGGGCTTTCGTTTTTGAGATACCCTTACCCGAGGTAGAACAAAACATAACCATGTTTTTACACATCCCTAATGTCTCCCAAATATTAAATGGATGGTTGCGTGAAAATGTTTTACTGCAAAAGTGGTTAAATGGATAGATATTGTGACACACCCTAAACTCAAAGTGCAGACTAATGCCTGGCTGGAGGGGGGGATGGGCCGCATAAGCGCATGTAACCCAATATTACAAGCTCTAATATTGCTAAAATTTGGAACACAAGTAGTCAGTTGTCTGCCCTACATACACAAATAAACAGCATTAAGATATATTAATGAATCTAGGAAATATAGACCTGTAAACACAGGGATACAATAGGCGGAAATGTCAACTATTACTATTTAATATTTTTTAGTCATTTAGCAGACGCTCTTATCCAGAGCGAATTACAGTTAGTGAGTGCATACATTATATATATATTTTTTTCATACTGGCCCCCCGTGGGAAACGAACCCACAACCCTGGCGTTGCAAGCGCCATGCTCTACCAACTGAGCTACACGGGGCCCACATGATGAATGTAAGCTTTACTTTTTGGTAGCTGATTAATAGACAACTTTCCAAATCAAATTTGCTCTCATTCAGTGCTGTATCATCCTGCCTGACAGAAATGCATAGAGTAACACTTGTTTTTTTAATGTTCTGGCTAGTGTAATTTGCTCTAAGGAAAACAAGTGGGCTCAGACATCGGAATTAAGGATTTTGTATCTTTAGCCCCTACTCTTGTAATTAAGTCAGGGGCCATCACAGTTTATCTTTGGGGCTACCATGGATTTAGCCTCAAATCCAATATGGCGTTCAAAATCCAATGTGGCTGCCATAATACCATTTGGTGGAGGTTAAATCACATAAATATGTTTTATTTCAGAATTGTGTAAAATACTCATGCCCATAAAGACTGTTTTGATTACACTCAAACACCTTCGCCTGCATATGTTACCCTTGTTTATTTTGTATTGAATGTGTTATTCTGTCTTTAAAAAGGTTTCATAAGTCTCTTGGTATATCTAGGACTATGAGTGGCACTGCCATGGCTCTGTTGTGTTTGAATACCTTCAGCCAAATAGCTTTTCAATGTGTGTTCATGTTTAAATCTCATGCACACACAGCATATCAACAATGGGCAATTCCGCTAAACATAATAACAAGCCTTTCACGACACAATCACATAGTAGCGTAACCAAGTAACAGTCAGCCACTCTAGTAGCGTATATGTACAGTACATTTTCCCTCTTTTCCCTACTGAAATGAAGTGTGCAAAGTTGATTCAAAGTCTTTGAGGTGACAGGACATGAGTGTGTCCGAACAGGGTGAGGAGACAAAGTGGCCAGTGGTGGTTGTAGTTCTCGGGCCTGACCTGCTTGCACAGCTAAAAAGCTTCAGCGACAAGGGCAGTATCCTTGCTGTATGACTGGTGGAGTATTGGGGCTGTGTGGTGATCAATATCCAATTTTACAACAGTTGGAGGAGATGCAGCTTGCATGCCAACGAGACCCATTGAAAATTGGAATGTTATCTCGGCCTGAATGATGCTGGGGATACTTCAGTAGTGGAATGGTTTGTTGTCTGTTTGTGAATGAGAGTCTGTGAAAGGGCTGTCACAAACAGACCTGCCCTTAGATCTTTCCAACACCTAATTTACCTGTTGGTGTTGTTTTTTATGTTAAATGTGGCAATAATCCTGCAGGTCATGTCCTACATATTCGTTTGGAAGTTGGGTAGGATGTTAATTTGATCAGCCCAAATGGAGAGCTCTTTCAGCCTTCCTGTATTTTGTTTTAATCAAAGCACATTCTGCCTAGTAGCGCACACTGTTGAGTTTTGGCCACATTAGATTTTCTGTTGTTGGACTATTCAGCAAACCATCCTGACTGACAGTAACGTTATACTATGCTATTATATTTGGTTCTGTTATTTAGAATACTAATGAATCATTATGTGATTCAAGCAAGTGGTGCGTGTCGCCAGTCCTGTCCGTTCCTGCTCCCCGCACCAAGCCAGTGGTGCGTGTTCCCAGTACGGCCCGGCCCGTTCCTGCCCCTCGCACCAAGCCTGTGGTGCGCGTCGCCAGTCTGGCCCGGCCCGTTCCTGCTCCTCGCACCAAGCCAGTGGTGCGCGTCGCCAGTCCGGCCCGGCCTGTTCCTGCTCCTCGCACCAAGCCAGTGGTGCGCGTCGCCAGCCCGGCCCGGCCTGTTCCTGCTCCTCGCACCAAGTCAGTGGTGCATGTCGCCAGCCCGGCCCGGCCTGTTCCTGCTCCTCGCACCAAGCCAGTGGTGCGCGTCGCCAGTCCGGCCCGGCCTGTTCCTGCTCCTCGCAGCAAGCCAGTGGTGCGCGTCGCCAGTCCGGCCCGGCCTGTTCCTGCTCCTCGCACCAAGCCAGTGGTGCGCGTCACCAGTCCGGCCCGGCCTGTTCCTGTCCCTCGCACCAAGCCAGTGGTGCGTGTTCCTAGTCCGGTTCGGCCCGTGCCTGCTCCTCGCACCAGACCATTGGTGCGTTTGTCCAGTCCGGCACGGCCCATGCCTGTTCCACCGGTGCCTGGTCCGGCACCGGTCAGCTGCTCCACTCCGGAGCCAGAGCAGTCCGCTCCACCGGTGCCTGATCCAGTGCCGGTCAGCTGTTCCACTCCGGAGCCAGAGCAGTCCTCTCCACCGGTGCCTGATCCAGCTCCAGTCAGCTGCTCCACTCCGGAGCCAGAGCATTCCGCTCCACCGGTGCCTGATCCAGCTCCGGTCAGCTGCACCACTCCGGAGCCAGAGCAGTCCGCTCCACCGGGGTCTAGTCCAGCTCCGGTCAGCGGCTCCACTCTGGAGCCAGAGCAGTCCGCTCCACCGGTGCCTGATCCAGCTTCGGTCAGCGGCTCCACTCCGGAGCCAGAGCAGCCGGTCAGCATGCCCACCCGGCCCCTACCCTGTTATGTTTATGTTGTGCGGTCGGAGTCCGCACCTTTGGGGGCGGGGGGGGGTAATGTCACGCCCTGACTCAGGGGACGCTTATATGTTGAGTCAGGGTGTGTATATTCCTTGTTGTGCTTTTTCTATGTTGTCGATCTAGTATGTGTGGATCTATGTTGGCCGGTGTGGTTCCCAATCAGAGGCAGCTGTCGCTCGTTGTCTGATTGGGGCCCATACTTAGGCAGCCTATTGGCACTGTCTAGTTGTGGGATCTTGTTCCGTGTAAGGTTTGTTGTTCTCTACCACCTTGGACTACACGTTTCATTTTTTGTTGTTTATTACGTTAATAAACATGTATGCATCTCACGCTGCGCCTTGGTCTGACCCGTCATTAAACGAACGTGACACATACTGTATTTTTCAGTCTAATAAAGCTATTTACTTACTTTTGTTGCCAGAGGCTTAATGCACCCATTATTTTAGAGGGGGCACAAACTACTTGAGGATGTGGGGGGGTTGTCCGAAGTTGGATAATTTATAATATTTTTTACATCTGAAACAGCTTTTTCCTGCAATCTAGAGACATAATCATTATGGCTAAATCTCAAACTGAACACTTGGCCCCTAAGCCCTATGTGTTCGATAGTGATCACTCGAGTCTGCAAGTGTTTTGCCAAAATGAGCATTGAGATCATGCGCACTCGATGTCCCAACTGCCACTTATTAATATGAAAACATTCTAAATCCATTGGCATGCGATGTCTCCTGTGACCTGTCTAGTGCATGACTCACTCGCTATAAAACACGGGCATGGGCCAGACACAGACGCATACTCCGATAGACAGTGAGAAAGTTGTAAAAATATGTGCAAGTATATCGTTCGCCAGTGATTTCATCAGCTGGTTTTAGCTTGGTGTAGCCTGCCTGCTACTAGCTAGCTTCACTGACAAATACAGGGATGGAATTTTAGCTAGTGCTAGTTAAGTATGTTGGGCATTGCACTGATAAAAAGAGTGTAGCTTGCAAATTATTTACAATAGTTTGACAGCTTGCTGATGACGTTGTAGACATGTTCCAATCATCAGTCAGTCTGTACTTCAGCATGTTTCCAAAGCACAAATCGCTACGTTGTAACGTTGGGTCAGCAGCAGCAGACTCGATACTGTACTGACTCGGGGCAGAGCAGGCTGTTTGCTGCTTCATTAAAACTCATTCATTGTGATAAAATAATGTTACTACAGTAGCTAGCAAACTAGCTAGCTTGCATATGGAAGGAGCATTGCATTTAGTGTTGCATTAGCTGGTTGGTTAACCTCTCATTTCATATGAAGTGACTGGCTCAGGATTAGCTAGCAAGTTAGTCATGTTTTTGTGTACATGATCAAACTTCAGAATTACATTAAACTCCTTAGCTAGATGTAAGATCATGCGACTAAGACCTCCTCAAAATTAAACTTCAAAATTAATTACAGATTATGATTTGGGGGGGGGTTTCAGACAATTTTTTAGGGTGACGTAGTAGTGACCGTTGTTGCTAGGTAACATGCTAAGATTCATGGGAAGAAGTTGCTGCCAAGGGTGCCGAGTCAGCATAGGATGCCCACTCGATAATGAGGCTTCCAAACGGCTTATAGGAGCCCTCGTTGACTCGACAACTAGCATTTGAGATTGACTCGATTGACTTGTGAACACACATATAAAGGGATCGAGTGCTCAAAATGTTCCGTTTGAGATTCAGCCTATGTCAAAAATCGGTCTATTTTTCTGCATGGGTTATCTAAGCATGTACAGTTGAAGTCGGAAGTTTACATACACTTAGGTTGGAGTCATTAAAACTCGTTTTTCAACCACTATAGTTTTGGCAAGTAGGTTAGGACATCTACTTTGTGCATGACACAAGTCATTTTTCCAACAATTGTTTACAGACAGATGATTTCACTTATAATTCACTGTATCACAATTCCAGTGGGTCAGAAGTTTACATACACTAAGTTGACTGTGCCTTTAAACAGCTTGGAAAATTCCAGAAAATGATGTCATGGCTTTAGAAGCTTCTGATAGGCTAATTGACATCATTTGAGTCAATTGGAGGTGTACCTGTGGATGTATTTAAAGGCCTACCTTCAAACCCAGTGCCTCTTTGCTTGACATCATGGGAAAATCTAAAGAAATCAGCCAAGACGTCAGAAAAAAATGTGTAGACCTCCACAAGTCTGGTTCATCCTTGGGAGCAATTTCCAAACGCCTGAAGGTACCACGTTCATCTGTACAAACAATAGTACGCAAGTATAAACACCATGTGACCATGCAGCCGTTATACCGCTCAGGAAGGAGACGCGTTCTGTCTCCTAGAGATGAACGTACTTTGGTGCGAAAAGTGCAAATCAATCCCAGAACAACAGCAAAGGACCTTGTGAAAATGCTGGAGGAAACAGGTACAAAGTATCTATATCCACAGTAAAATTAGTCCTATAATCGACATAACCTGAAAGGCTGCTCAGCAAGGAAGAAGCCACTGCTCCAAAACCGCCATTGAAAAGCCAGACTACGGTTTGCAACTGCACATGGGGACAAAGATCGTACTTTTTGGAGAAATGTCCTCTGGTCTGATGAAACAAAAATAGAATAGTTTGGCAAAAAAAAAAAAAACTTTGTTACAGATGGCAATAGAGATTAAACAAGATATACAGTGAGGGAAAAAAGTATTTGATCCCCTACTGATTTTGTACGTTTGCCCACTGACAAAGACAAGATCAGTCTATAATTTTAATGGTAGGTTTATTGGAACAGTGAGAGACAGACTAACAACAAAACAATTTAGAAAATTGCATGTCAAAAATGTTATAAATTGATTTGCATTTTAATGAGGGAAATAAGTATTTGACCCCTCTGCAAAACATGACTTAGTACTTGGTGGCAAAACCCTTGTTGGCAATCACAGAGGTCAGACGTTTCTTGTAGTTGGCCACCAGGTTTGCACACATCTCAGGAGGGATTTTGTCCCACTCCTCTTTGCAGATCTTCTCCAAGTCATTAAGGTTTCGAGGCTGACGTTTGGCAACTCGAACCTTCAGCTCCCTCCACATATTTTCTATGGGATTAAGGTCTGGAGACTGGCTAGGCCACTCCAGGACCTTAATGTGCTTCTTCTTGAGCCACTCCTTTGTTGCCTTGGCCGTGTGTTTTGGGTCATTGTCATGCTGAAATACCCATCCACAACTCATTTTCAATGCCCTGGCTGAGGGAAGGAGGTTCTCACCCTAGATTTGACGGTACATGGCCCCGCCCATCGTCCCTTTGATGCGGTGAAGTTGTCCTGTCCTCTTAGCAGAAAAACACCCCCAAAGCATAATGTTTCCACCTCCATGTTTGACGGTGGGGATGGTGTTCTTGGGGTCATAGGCAGCATTCCTCCTCCTCCAAACACGGCGAGTTGAGTTGATGCCAAAGAGCTCGATTTTGGTCTCATCTGACCACAACACTTTCACCCAGTTCTCCTCTGAATCATCCAGATGTTCATTGGCAAACTTCAGACGGGCCTGTTTATGTGTTTTCTTGAGCAGGGGGACCTTGCGGGCGCTGCAGGATTTCAGTCCTTCACGGCGTAGTGTGTTACCAATTGTTTTCTTGGTGACAATGGTCCCAGCTGCCTTGAGATCATTGAGAAGATCCTCCCGTGTAGTTCTGGGCTGATTCCTCACCGTTCTCATGATCACTGCAACTCCACGAGGTGAGATCTTGCATGGAGCCCCAGACCGAGGGAGATTTACAGTTATTTTGTGTTTCTTCCATTTGCGAATAATCGCACCAACTGTTGTCACCTTCTTACCAAGCTGCTTTGCGATGGTCTTGTAGCCCATTCAAGCCATGTGTAGGTCTACAATCTTGTCCCTGACATCCTTGGAGAGCTCTTTGGTCTTGGCCATGGTGGAGAGTTTGGAATCTGATTGATTGCTTCTGTGGACAGGTGTCTTTTATACAGGTAACAAACTGAGATTAGGAGCACTCCCTTTAAGAGTGTGCTCCTAATCTCAGCTCGTTACATGTATAAAAGACACCTGGGAGCCAGAAATCTTTCTGATTGATAGGGGGTCAAATACTTATTTCCCTCATTAAAATGCAAATCAATTTATAACATTTTTGACATGTGTTTTTCTGGAATTTTTTGTTGTTATTCTGTCTCTCACTGTTCAATTAAACCTACCATTGAAATTATACACTGATCATTTCTTTGTCAGTGGGCAAACGTACAAAATCATCACCATGAAGCACGGGGGTGGCAGCATCATGCTGTGGGGGTGCTTTGCTGCAGGAGGGACTGGTGCACTTCACAAAATATATGGCATCATGAGGAAGGAAAATTATGTGGATATATTGAAGCAACATCTCAAGACATCAGTCAGGTAGTTAAAGCTTGGTCACAAAAGTGTCTTCCAAATGGAAAATGACCCCAAGCATACTTCCAAAGTTGTGGCAAAATGGCTTAAGGACAACAAAGTCAAGGTATTGGAGTGGCCATCACAAAGCCCTGACCTCAATCCTATAGAACATTTGTGGGCAGAACTGAAAAAGCGTGTGCGAGCAAGGAGGCCTACAAACCTGACTCAGTTACACCAGCTCTGTCAGGAGGAATGGACCAAAATTCACCCAACTTATTGTGGGAAGCTTGTGGAAGGCTACCCGAAACGTTTGACCCAAGTTAAACAATTTAAAAGCAATGCTACCAAATACTAATTGAGTGTATGTAAACTTCTTACCCACTGGGAATGTGATGAAAGAAATAAAAGCTGAAATAGATAATTCTCTCTACTCTTATTCACATTCTTAAAATAAGTTGGTGATCCTAACTGACCAAAGACAGGGAATTTTTACAATGATAAAATGTCAGGAATTGTGAAAAACTGAGTTTAAACGTATTTACTAAGGTGTATGTAAACGTCTGACTTCAACTGTATATACTGTATTCTATTCTACTGTATTTAGTCAATGCCACTCCGACATTGCTCATCCTAATATTTATATATATTCTTTTACTTTTAGATTTGTGAATTGTTAGATACTACTGCACTGTTGGAGCTAGGAACACAAGCATTTCGCTACACCCGCAATAACGTCTGTTAAATATGTGTATGTGACCAATAAAATGTGATTTGAATCATACGATGGTCACTGACTTGATAAAAGTGATCAGTTCGAACGCTCCCTCTCTCTCTCTCCTCCCCCACTTAAAATACTGTCTGCACGCATATCTTTGCTCAAGGTGAGCCTGGGAAGGAAACACTTACTAGTGTTAAAAGGGGGAGGTTACTCTTTGCCTGGTCCAGTCAGTGTGCCCCCTCCGCAAAATACTGCTGACAGATCTTTTTTTAATAACAAATTATGTTAAAACGTGGGCTTAAAAATGTAATTCATTTAACATCTGAAAAATAAAAAAACAGGACAAATCTGAGGGGGCACGTGCCCTTGTGCCCCCTATGGGCATGACACCTCTGTAGCTCTTCGTCAGAAGCATGCTTTTTGTAAGTAGTTAGGCCTAACTGAGAAATGTGATTGGTTGACAATAGGTCTATGACATTGGCCTACATCTTGTCTTGCGCAGAATATCAGATCTCCACAACGATTGGGGAAGTGTTTAACATCAATCTCCTTTCTTCACAGGGAAAACATCAGGTGCATCTTCTGACTGATGAGTGTTGCATCTCTCCTTTTTTTTCATTTCCTCCACAATGATTAGCCTTTCCTCCTCTAGATTATCTTGGGATGGTCAGGCAGGTAATTACCTTCCCCTCGTTTGAACCTTTTCATAGGGCGCTTGCTCTCTTCTTCGTCCTCATCCGTCCCTCTTTTCTTGTCCGTTGCAGCCTGCCACACGGAGCTTGGCCCTGTAGTTGCCAACCTTGTATTTGATGCTCATTTTCCAGCCGTCATATCCCTTGCCCGATCCTGGCTCTATAAGGCACGGATGCTTCAGAATGAGTGCAGAAGCAACAGAGTCTATATCATGAGACTCTGGGTATCCTTTGAATGCAAAAATAGCCAGTGTAATTTTATCTAAGATCTCCAACTTAATTTCCCTTGTTACATTTAGACCTTTCTTCGTCTGTTCATAAACCTCATTCCCTTTGTGCAGCCTCAAGTCCACATTGTACGAGAAGGTAGGGATGGTGAAGGATGAAGGCCACTGAGGTGCTTCTCAAGTAGTTTTGAATGGTGACTGATGGACTCTGTGGGAAAGCAGTAGAGGACACACTGGCAGTGTCCAGGGATAAGACTTTTAAAACAGCCCTTTCAGATGGTAGTTGCAGAGGGCACCCCCAAATTCAGGGTCGTCAAACTAGCTCAAAGTCTCTTTGAAGTTATAACTTTTCTCTAAGTATAACCTTGTGAAGTTCTACGGAATCGGGTATTTGAGGAAGCTGGACCCTCCTAATGTTTATTGGGGAGATGTGCGCCACCAAAAACATTGCCTATGAAAGAAAAATGCATTTACAGTGCATTCGGAAAGTATTCAGACCCGTTGAATTTTTCCACATTTTGTTATGTTACAGTCTTATTCTAAAATTGATTAATTTTTTTTTTTTTACTACACACAATACCCTATAATGACAAAGCAAAAACAGGTTTTTAGAAAAGTTTGCAAATGTATAAAAAATGTTGAACTGAAATATCACATTTACATAACTATTCAGACCCTTTACTCAGTATTTTGTTGAAGCACCTTTGGCAGCGATTACAGCCTCAAGTCTTCTTGGGTATGACACTACAAGCTTGGCACACCTGTATTTGGGGAGTTTCTCCCATTCTTCTCTGCAGATCCTCTCAAGCTCTGTCAGGTTGGATGGGGAGCTATTTTCAGGTCTCTCCAGAGATGTTCGATCGGGTTCTAGTCCAGGCTCTGGCTGGGCCACTCAAGAACATTCAGTGACTTGTCCCGAAGCCACTCCTGCGTTGTCTTGGCTGTGTGCTTAGGGTCGTTGTCCTGTTGGAAGGTGAAGCTTCGCCCCAGTCGGAGGTCCTGAGCGCTCTGGAGCAGGTTTATCATCAAGGATCTCTCTGTACTTTGCTCCGTTCATCTTTCCCATGATCCTGACTAGTCTCCTAGTCCCTGCCTCTGAAAAACATCCCCACAGCATGATGCTGCCAACACTATGCTTCACCGTAGGGATGGTGCCAGGTTTCCTCCAGACGTGAGGCTTGGAATTCAGGACAAAGATTTCAATCTTGGTTTCATCAGACCAGAGAATCTTGTTTCTCATGGTCTGAGAGTCCTTTAGGTGCCTTTTGGCAAACTCCAAGTGAGCTGAGGAGTGGCTTCCGTCTGGCCACTCTACCATAAAGCCCTGATTGGTGGAGTGCTGCAGAGATGGTTGTCCTTGTGGAAGGTTCTCCCATCTCCACAGAGGAACTCTAGAGCTCTGTCAGAGTGACCATCAGGTTCTTGGTCACCTCCCTGACCAAGGCCATTTCCCCCGATTTCTCAGTTTGGCCAGCTCTAGGAAGAGTCTTGGTGTTTCCAAACTTCTTCCATTTAAGAATGATGGAGGCCACTGTATTCTTCGGGACCTTCAATGCTGCAGACATTTTTTGGTACCCTTCCCCAGATCTGTGCCTCGACACAACCCTGTCTCTGAGCTCTACGGACAATTCCTTCGACCTCATGGCTTGGTTTTTGCTCTGACATGCACTGTCAACTGTGGGACCTTATATAGACAGGTGTGTGCATTTCCAAATCATGTCCAATCAATTTAATTTACCACAGGTGGCCTCCAAACAAGTTGTAGAAACATCTCAAGGATGTATATATAGTCCCCTGTAGCTCAGTTGGTAGAGCATGGCGCTTGCAACGCCAGGGTTGTGGGTTAGTTTCCCACGGGGGGCCAGTATGAAAAATGTATGCACTGGATATGAGCATCTGCTAAATGACAAAAATGTAAATGTAAATGATCAATGGAAACAGGATGCACCTGAGGTCAATTTTGAATCTCATAGCAAATGGTCTGAATGCTTATGTAAATACGTTTTTTTTGTTGTTGTTTTTTTAACATTTGCAAAAATGTCTAAAAACCTGTTTTCGCTTTGTCATTATGGGGTATTGTGTATAGATTGATGAAGAAATCAATGTATTTAATCTATTTCAGAATAACGCTGTAACGTAACAAAATGTGGAAAAAGTCAAGTGGTCTGAATACTTTCCGAATGCACTGTAAAAAAGAAACAAGTAATGTTACTGTGTGTGCAGGACATCACTTAGCAGGCTTATGAAAATATTAAAACTAAACAAGGCAGACAGCTCAATCTCTTCCCTAACAGATTACCCTAACACTACAATACATAAATTACGGATAAACAGCATGCATTGATTCTTGAAGAATAAGGACAGACAGACAGAGACTGACAGAGTGCTATTTGCTTCTCTCTCGGTCGATACATTTGATCACACTCAAATCTATCCTTTTTCCAACCCTTTGTTGTGCTTTGAGGCAAGGCTAATGTTTTGTTTATTTTAAAGTAGCCTATTCTGGCTTTAAAACTACGACCAAAGCAACACTTTGTTCATAATTCTACTCAAGCTAATCAACTAGGTTGGAAGTGAAGGATAGCTTCTTTGAAAAGAGTGCATTATACACATAATTTCTGGCAACAAAGCATGAGCAAATGGCTTTACAAAACTCTTCACAGCACAATTGTATGTGTTAAGGTGGTTAAAAACTATTTAAAAACACGAATATATCTTGATTACATAAGTATTCAACTCCCAAGTCAATACGTTAGAATAACCTTTGGCACCGATTACAGCTTTCTGGGTAAGACTCTAAGAACTTTGCACACCTGGATTGTACAATATTTTCACATTATTCTTAAAAAAATTATTCAAGCTCAAGTTGGTTGTTGATCAATGTTAAACAGTTATTTTCAAGTCTTTACATATATTTTCAAGCCAATTTAAGTCAAAACTATTTAACTAGGCCATTCAGGAACATTCAATGTCATCTTGGTAAGCAACTCCAGTGTATATTTGGCTTTGTGTTTTAGGTTATTGTCCTGCTGAAAGGTGAATTTGTCTCCCAGTGTCTGTTGGATAATAGACTGAACCAGGTTTTCCTCTAGGATTTTGCCTGTGTTTAGCTCTATTTCGTTTATTTTTATCCCCAAAAAACCTCCCTAGTCCTTGCCGATGACAAGCATACCCATAACATGATGCAGCCACCACCATTATTGAAAATAAGAATACTGGTACTCAGTGATGTGTTGTGTTGGATTTGCCCCAAACATACCTCTTTGTATTCAGGAGAAAAAGTTAATTTCGTTTGCTTGTTTTTTGCAGTTTTACTTTAGTGCTTAATTGCAAACAGGATGCATGTTTTGGAATATTTTTTATTCTATACAGCCTTCCTTCTTTTCACTCTGTCATGTAGGTTAGTATTGTGGAGTACAGTGGCTTGCGAAAGTATTCACCCCCCTTGGCATTTTTCCTATTTTGTTGTCTTACAACCTGGAATAAAAATGGATTTTTGGGGGGTTTGTATCATTTGATTTACACAACATGCCTACCACTTTGAAGATGCAAAATATATTTTTGAATGAGACAAAAAAACAGAAAACTTGAGCATGCATAACTATTCACCCCCCCAAAGTCAATACTTTGTAGAGCCACCTTTTGCAGCAATTACAGCTGCAAGTCTCTTGAAGGCAAAACTGCTCCAGCTCCTTCAAGTTGGATGGGTTCCGCTGGTGTACAGCAATCTTTAAGTCATACCACAGATTCTCAATTGGATTGAGGTCTGGGCTTTGACTAGGCCATTCCAAGACATTTAAATGTTTCCCCTTAAACCACTCGAGTGTTGCTTTAGCAGTATGCTTAGGGTCATTGTCCTGCTGGAAGGTGAACCTCCGTCCCAGTCTCAAATCTCTGGAAGACTGAAACAGGTTTCCCTCAAGAAATTCCCTGTATTTAGCGCCATCCATCATTCCTTCAATTCTGATCAGTTTCCTAGTCCCTGCCGATGAATAACATCCCCACAGCATGATGCTGCCACCACCATGCTTCACTGTGGGGATGGTGTTCTCGGGGTGATGAGAGGTGTTGGGTTTGCGCCAGACATAGCGTTTTCCTTGATGGCCAAAAAGCTCAATTATAGTCTCATCTGACCAGAGTACCTTCTTCCATATGTTTGGGGCTTTTGGCCCCAACGTGTTTGCTTATTGTTTTCTGTAAGCAATGGCTTTTTTCTGCCCACTCTTCCGTAAAGCCCAGCTCTGTGGAGTGTACAGCTTAAAGTGGTCCTATGGACAGATACTCCAATTTCCGTTGAGGAGCTTTGCAGCTCCTTCAGGGTTATCTTTGGTCTCTTTGTTGCCTCTCTGATTAATGCCCTCCTTGCCTGGTCCGTGAGTTTTGGTGGGCAGCCCTCTCTTGGCAGGTTTGTTGTGGTGCCATATTCTTTCAATTTTTTAATAATGGATTTAATGGTGCTCCGTGGGATGTTCAAAGTTTCAGATATTTTTTTATAACCCAACCCTGATCTGTACTTCTCCACAACTTTGTCCCTGACCAGTTTGGAGAGCTCCTTGGACTTCATGGTGCCGCTTGCTTGGTGGTGCCCCTTGCTTAGTGGTGTTGCAGACTCTCGGGCCTTTCAGAACAGGTGTATATATACTGAGATCATGTGACACTTAAATTGCACACAGGTGGACTTTATTTAACTAATTATGTGACTTCTGAAGGTAAATGGTTGCTTTGCTTCATAGCAAAGGGGGTGAATACATATGCACGCACCACTTTTCCGTTATTTATCTTTTAGAATGTTTTGAAACAAGTAATTTTTTTATTTTCACGTCACCAATTTGGACTATTTTGTGTATGTCTATTACATGAAATCTAAATAAAAATCAATTTAAATTACAGGTTGTAATGCAACAAAATAGGAAAAACGCCAAGGGGGATGAATACTTTTGCAAGGCACTGTAACTACAACGTTGTTGATCCATTTCTCCTATCACAGCCATTAAACTCTGTAACTGTGTTAAAGTCCCCATTGGCCTCATGGTGAAATCTCTGATCAGTTTCCTTCCTATAATAATATAATAATATGCCATTTAGCAGACGCTTTTATCCAAAGCGACTTACAGTCATGCGTGCATACATTATTTTATTTTTTTGTGTATGGGTGGTCCCGGGGATCGAACCCACTACCTTGGTGTTACAAGCGCCGTGCTCTACCAGCTGAGCTACAGAGGACCACGGCAACTAAGTTAGGAAGGACACCTGTATCTTTGTAGGGACTGGGTGTATTGATACACCATCCAAAGTGTAATTAATAACTTCACTTCAAAGGGATATTCAATCTGCTCTTTTTTTTACCCATCTAACCAATAGGTGCCCTTCTTTGCGAGGCATTGGAAAACCTCCCTGGTCTTTGTGGTTGAATCTGTGTTTGTAATTCACTGCTCAACTGAGGGACCTTACAGATAATTGTATGTGTGGGGTACAGAGATGAGTTAGTCATTCAAAAATCATGTTAAACACTATTATTGCACACAGAGTGAGTCCATTATGTGATTTGTTAGGCACATTTTTACTCCTGAACTTATTTAGGCTTGCCATAACAAAAGGGTTGAATACTTATTGACTCAAGACAGTTCAGCTTTTCATTTTTAATTAATTTGTAAAAATTGCTAAAAACATAATTCCACTTTGACATTAGGGGTTATTGTACAGTGGGGAAAAAAAGTATTTAGTCAGCCACCAATTGTGCAAGTTCTCCCACTTAAAAAGACGAGAGAGGCCTGTAATTTTCATCATAGGTACACGTCAACTATGACAGACAAAATGAGAAAATTCTTTCCAGAAAATCACATTGTAGGATTTTTTATGAATTTATTTGCAAATTATGGTGGAAAATAAGTATTTGGTCAATAACAAAAGTTTCTCAATACTTTGTTATATACCCTTTGTTGGCAATGACACAGGTCAAACGTTTTCTGTAAGTCTTCACAAGGTTTTCACACACTGTTGCTGGTATTTTGGCCCATTCCTCCATGCAGATCTCCTCTAGAGCAGTGATGTTTTGGGGCTGTCGCTGGGCAACACGGACTTTCAACTCCCTCCAAAGATTTTCTATGGGGTTGAGATCTGGAGACTGGCTAGGACACTCCAGGACCTTGAAATGCTTCTTACGAAGCCACTCCTTCGTTGCCCGGGCGGTGTGTTTGGGATCATTGTCATGCTGAAAGACCCAGCCACGTTTCATCTTCAATGCCCTTGCTGATGGAAGGAGGTTTTCACTCAAAATCTCACGATACATGGCCCCATTCATTCTTTCCTTTACACGGATCAGTCGTGCTGGTCCCTTTGCAGAAAAACAGCCCCAAAGCATGATGTTTCCACCACCATGCTTCACAGTAGGTATGGTGTTCTTTGGATGCAATTCAGCATTCTTTGTCCTCCAAACACGACGAGTTGAGTTTTTACCAAAAAGTTCTATTTTGGTTTCATCTGACCATATGACATTCTCCCAATCCTCTTCTGGATCATCCAAATGCACTCTAGCAAACTTCAGACGGGCCTGGACATGTACTGGCTTAAGCAGGGGGACACGTCTGGCACTGCAGGATTTGAGTCCCTGGCGGCGTAGTGTGTTACTGATGGTAGGCTTTGTTACTTTGGCCCCAGCTCTCTGCAGGTCATTCACTAGGTCCCCCCGTGTGGTTCTGGGATTTTTGCTCACCGTTCTTGTGATCATTTTGACCCAATGGGGTGAGATCTTGCGTGGAGCCCCAGATCGAGGGAGATTATCAGTGGTCTTGTATGTCTTCCATTTCCTAATAATTGCTCCCACAGTTGATTTCTTCAAACCAAGCTGCTTACCTATTGCAGATTCAGTCTTCCCAGCCTGGTGCAGGTCTACAATTTTGTTTCTGGTGTCCTTTGACAGCTCTTTGGTCTTGGCCATAGTGGAGTTTGGAGTGTGACTGTTTGAGGTTGTGGACAGGTGTCTTTTATACTGATAACAAGTTCAAACAGGTGCCATTAATACAGGTAACGAGTGGAGGACAGAGGATCCTCTTAAAGAAGAAGTTACAGGTCTGTGAGAGCCAGAAATCTTGCTTGTTTGTAGGTGACCAAATACTTATTTTCCAGCATAATTTGCAAATAAATGTATAAAAAATCCTACAATGTGATTTTCTGGATTTTTTTCTCTCAATTTGTCTGTCATAGTTGACGTGTACCTATGATGAAAATTACAGGCCTCTCTCATCTTTTTAAGTGGGAGAACTTGCACAATTGGTGGCTGACTAAATACTTTTTCCCCCCACTGTATGTAGGCCAGTGACACAGAATCTCAATTGAATGCATTTTAAATTCAGGCTGTAACACAACTGAATGGGGAAAAAGTGCAGTTTTTTTTTTAAATCATGTAAAACATCTGGAGGAAATCCTCTAATTTGATGTGTTTTGTATGTTGTTTATTCGAAACAAGAGCAAGGTATTGTTAATTAGGAAGTCTTTACTTCAGCATCACTCTGTAGCATGCATACAGCTCCATTAAGTACATAGTAAGTAATGCCTAACTTGGCTCACTAGTATTATATAGTATCACATTCAGATACACATACTAGCAGTGCCATCTATTGGCTTGGCGACATCTCGTAACATCTTCCTTTACCCAACAAATTAAGATAACTCCTCCTCGACTCATAAACAGGAGAACTGGGGTTAGACCCTTGCCAGTGAAAACATTACACTGGTAACAAAAACATATAACTCTGTTCTTATTCAAGTACCTTCAATAAGCATCAACTTTAAAGTCAATAAGCAGATTACCCTGTTCCCTCTTACAAAAAAATATAACCTTTTAGATTAAACAACAGTCTCTGGAGTATCTCACAGGCGGCCTGATATTATCCTGGTTCTGGTGTGTCTCAGAGTTACATGTGACTGGTTTCAGGAAACTAGGTGTATGTCGCAGGTCACTACTTCACAGGAGAGCCATTTGAACCTACATTTAAAAAAAATCAAAATTCATTTTTTGGCAGAAATTTGAACTTTCATGTGCCTTTATAACAAACTTGAATGCCATCTGTAAGTACAAATAAAATTGTTAAATTACAAGCCTAGTTGGTTAAGCCACAGAAAAAGACAGCATCCTTCCCACTAGTCATCATTGGCTGAGATAATGAGTGGGCTGGACATGCCGAGAGAGGAGTTTGTTGTCTGCCATATAGCACGCTTCTGTCTATTTGAGCTGGTCAGTATGTGTAGGTAATACTGTCTAATGCTGCTTTTTTTATGTATCGTGTAGTGGAGCTGCATAAGTGTTGCTCTCCACTTTCTGGAGGATCGAGTTTTGAAATCAGTGGAATTAGAGTATGATAGCTAACGAGATGGCGAAAACACCTGTCTCCGGATTACATCTTCAAACTAAGGGCAAACATGGCATCCGTGACAGGGAGATGCGTCCACCATGCATGATGTATACGGGTAAGATAGTCTAGCTAGCTACATTTTCAGATATTACACGTTTCTGGCTGGCTCGCTAGCTAACGTTACATGTATGCTCTTATTATTCATATCTCAGAGCCATTTGCTTGCTAACGTTGAACCTGGTTGGTTAGCTACCTGCAGATTCATGCAGGATAGTAAAGTCATGAGCTGGGATTATGGTTCATTGTTTAACTAGCTAGCTAACGTTAGCTGGCTGGCTCGTGAGCTAACATTACGTGTATGCTCTTATTATTCATATCTCAGAGCCATTTGCTTGCTAACATTGAACCTGGTTGGTTAGCTACCTGAAGATTCATGCAGGGTAGTGTGATAGAAAAAGTAACATGTTTACCTGCTTTGTTTAATTAGATAAGTGGTTTGGTGCCACGGAGTCTGCATTCCTTATGTCAGAGTAGATTACTGATGTTGATCTTAGAATAATTGATGGACAGGATATAGTGACAGGGGTAAAGGGTAATAACATAAAAGAAAGGGAGTGCCCATGGAGGTTTACCAGATGTCCGTGGAGAGACTTGTAACAGAGTGTATATATAGAGAGAGTGGATCTTTGTTATGGAGTTAGGAAGATGGCAGAGGCAGGGCTCTGTCCTTCTTCTGTTATAACTAACCATGGTACCATATTAAATATATTATATGAACTCCCCATCAAAAGTGTCGAAGTACATCCTTCCATTCGTAATCACTTGATACCCTAGAAACTCATCATATCAGATTGGCGTCTAAACGAACAGGATGCAGTTTACAGCCAAACTAGCAGGTAAGCAGACTTTTTCAAAGACAAAATGAGTACAAAGACAAAAGAGAATACAAGAGAGATGTGTTGTATCATCATGGAATAAGTCATGAAATAAGAGAGATGTGTTGTATCATCATGGAATAAGTCATGAAATAAGAGAGATGTGTTGTATCATCATGGAATAAGTCATGAAATAAGAGAGATGTGTTGTATCATCATGGAATAAGTCATGAAATAAGAGAGATGTGTTGTATCATCATGGAATAAGTCATGAAATAAGAGAGATGTGTTGTATCATCATAAAATAGGATCTATAATGTATCATTATGAAAAATATATTCTAATGTTCTTTGTATCATCATTAGATTTGAATACCTTGGTAAAGAGAGAAATAGGTTATGGACCTCTGATGTGTTGTATCATCATTTGAATACCTTGGTAAAGAGAGAGAATTAAATAAATAGGTTACGGACCTTTTTGATGTGGTAAAACATCATTAAATGAGGAGAGAATTAGTATTAGGTGAATTACTCACAACGGCCAGGAGATGGAGCCAACGCAATGTAACATATTGAATCATAGCACCAAAACGACAAATAGGAACCACATTTTAATACAGATCAGGATGGGGATTTTAATTTAAGTATTTAATTACTAATAATGCATGAACTAATAACAGTAATGAATGGCCAGCTTAGTAGACCGATATCTGAAAAAACAGTCACCATTCAGAGTAAAGCGGAGCGTCATTTAACTTGAAGAGAGAAATAGGAAAGGACTAAATTATTACAGGCAAATCCGCATTTAGAATAAGTATTTTGTAAAAGTAATGTAAAGTTAAGTAATTGAATGGGACAAGATGGGCTATTTTATGAACAAAGAGCAGAAGGTAATTTGAATCTGAGGGGTGCATAATAAGTTCTAAAAATGGGTATAATAATTTGATATAAGTTTGGATAAGAAGTTACGATATATAGCATAATTAATTCATAGAATATCAAGGAGTGGTATGGAGATTGTGAGGTTATTTTAGAGAGTAGTAGAAAGGTCTGTATTTTCTGGACAGGCAGGGCAGTGTCCTGGAAATTACAGTCAATTTTTTTGGTCCGCTGGAAAAATGTTTGAAGAAGTGATTTGTGTCGATTAAGAATGGTTAAAAACACCACGAAGGGATTCTTTGATGTGAGTACCTAGAAGTTTCTAACGTTATATATGTATTAACTTGCTCACCCAAACGTAGACGTACGTCATGGGTGGGGGAATAATTAATATGAGTTTTCTAAGTTTGTACCGTTGTTGGATCATGTGATAGAGATAAGGTTTGAGGAATAAACTGACCATAAGTAATGTGGTTATAGACGTAATTTATAATATAGTACAAAGCCAATATAGGGTTTCCATTTAACTAATTATCAGGGTAGAGCTAACGTAGTGAAGCGAAGGTACTTCATTTTTTATCAGCGGGTAAGATGACAAACCATTATAATTGAGCTATTTGTGGAATTTATTTCTCATTTCAATGGCATAGAGTAAAATCTGTATTTATGAGTGTAATTCAACTGATGGTATGTGTTGCTTGAACGGATACTACAGAGTATTTGGTTTGGTGATGTTGAATGGAAGATTTTAAGCATGCGTGGTTTAAATAGAAAGAGGTATAGAGAGACGATTGCGTGGTAGTCATTTTGTTGGGGGGCGTTGACTAAGGGTTTGCTAGATTAAACAATTGAGAATGGTGGCGTAATGTCTATAAATAAATTGGATAAATTCAATATATGATGGTAAACTACAACAAGTGTTTGGTGTTACTTGTAGCCTACTTAGAAAGGACAGTTACCTAGATCTGATGTATTCTGATAATGGCGGTTTGGTGGTTTCATATGAGCTGTGGCTATGATCTTAGTTGATTACAGGGGAAATAGAATGTAGTTTAGGACGCACAGAGAAGCGAATGTCTTATCTTTATGGGAAGTGAAGCAAGGGAATTCTGAGAATAAAAGGAAATATAACATTGACTGAGGACTACGGCAACTTTTGGTTGAGGTCACTACAGAAGTATTATGGACATGCTATCGTAATAGATCAACTGAACCAAACATGACGTTACTACAGCAATTTAGGATGGTTAATGTTGTTACGTTAGTTTTTAAACCCTACGATAGAGGTAAATGTAGAACGTTGTTTGAGAATGTTTTATTTTGTCTACTAGTAAAAAAAAAGGTAGAATTTCCATGTTTTTTGTCTGCGGGTGTTAACCATTGGGGCTCGCTGTAACGTGAGAGCGCTGTAAGGCACATTATGGGTTATGTTGGGTGTACAAGGATCAGTTGTTGCTGTGGAGAAGGAAGTCATAGGGGGTTGAATGTTTGGTGTGAAAGGGCTAGCTAGTTAGTGGTGCGAACTAGTGATGTTTGGAGTGGTGATGTAACTTGCTATGCGATGTGGAAGTAGTTGTTTAACTTGCTTTGCAAGGACCGCAGATTTTGTGGAGCGACGGGTAATGGTGTTTCGATGGTGAATGTCGTCGATGTGTGTAGAGGGTCCCTAGTTCAAGCCCAGGTAGGGACAGAAAGCAAAACTTTTACATTGATGCTATTGACCTAGATCACTAGGTGAATTGATAACATTATGTGAAAGGGATTGTCTTACCAACACATAGCGGATAGTATAATATAGTAAATGAAGTTGCATAGCTGTGAATAGATGTTTTGTTAGTTCTTACTATAACTTCACAATAATTTGTCATCTGTTGAGGTACCGTTAGATGGAAAGTCAGTGGTAGTGTATGATAGACATTGTAGAGGGTTTTCTGTGTTAGAAGGATAAGTAGGTTTATTGGGAGATGTGAAAGGTTGACTTGGATTGTTTAATAGACGGGTATTAAAACAATTATTTATATTTATGTGAATGAAAATATGTTATTTGGTAGTAGTGCTTTGTGGAGACAATTTACTAATGACATGATTTCGTAAGAGGGTGAAAGGAAGTAGTGATAAGTGGGCTATATTGACATATGTAGGACGCATTGGGATGATATGAAGAACATGTCTAGATAGTTGAATATGGAACGTTCTTTGATAATTGGTAATTATTATTATTACATTCTATAGTTTGTTTAAACAACAGTGAGTTATGCAGACAGTTCATTCATTCTAAAAACAATAATCTGTTTATGGTATGTTGAACAATGGGAGATAGTTTTATCTATTAGGCTGATGGATTAAGTAATTAACATTCTCAGTTATGAAGTTATTAAACAATAGGTTTATATTTTAAAACATCAATGCAACAGGTTGCGATGATTAAATTACTAGAAAGGGGTTATAGGTTTATATTAGGAGGGGTAGTAGAAGGGGTAGTGAACTTAATGAAACGTGGTATTATCTAGTGTCTTCTGAGTGGGAGTTTTTTTTCTTTCCAGGATTGATGGAAGTCTACTATAGTATTAAGTTAAGGGGAAAGTAGGAGATAACGTATCAAACAATTTTTAAATAGATGCCTGGGATAAAATATCATGTCTTACTTACGCAGAGTACATGATTGTATTGGCTAATGAATTACATATGACATTTAAAGAGGTGACATAAACTATATAAGGGGAATCAGATATTTCCTATGTTGTTGATCAAGTAAATGAGAATGGATAATTTGATATGGGATTACAAGGAGCAGATTTAGGGCTTCAATAATCATTGTGGGATTTAAAGAGGATATGGTCTGAAGGGTAATCAATAAAAAATACTCATTATCAACTCGAGGAACTTTGAGTGGTTTTCATCTTTTGAGAGATTTTATATAATCTTTTTATGGAGTAGTTATGTGGTATTAGATTGATACAAACAATTATTGATGAGATAGGACTGTATCATGTTTTGTGTGTACTTACTATTTTAGGATTACTGATTGTTATTGAATGTTAATGAAATGTATAATTTCTCTTCCAGGAGAAAGGGGATTTCCTTATCTCATTGGAATGTTGCCCAGGGCTAGGGGGGAGCAGTTTAGTGAAGTTAGGCAGTAATAGGTTGTAAAAGGGAGCTACCAAATTAAATAAGGCCTGGCTATTTTTATTTGTTGTTTTCAATTGGGTTTTTCAAATAAAAACAACAACACACCTAGTATGATGTTTATAAAGGGTTGTTATTTTTATTTTTTTTATTTTTTTTAACAGGTCAAAGGTTATAAGTCTTAAAGGAGCACACACAGTGAATTTTATGAAGTTTTTTCTTTTCTTTTTTGAGTGAGTTTTGGGTATACACATGATTTCTTATGAGAAGAAATGTCATGAGGAATTAATGTACACTTGGGATAAGTAACATTTATGAAATGTTTTGAATGTTGGTAATGATTAGTATACTATCGAAGGGAACAATTCGTTGAATGATTTTTACATTTTACATTTTAGTCATTTAGCAGACGCTCATATCCAGAGCGACTTACAATTAGTGAGTGCATACATTTTTGTACAAAAAAAATTAAATGAACTCTGCACTTTGTCTTGACTTTCTAGTGTGAATTGATCACCCACACTGGTACTTCTAAAGACATGAGATGATGACTTTAAGATAGTTTATTTTACCGAGTTGAGCGTAATTTATAATACTGAAAATTGTGAAGAAGTTTATAATTTGGTAATAATATGATTCGGACCATGAAAAGAAAAGAGAGAGAGAGCTTTCCCTGGATGAGGGATACCTGTTGCTAGTCAATTGTACTAATCTTGAATTACTTTACGGGATAGAAGTCAGTTAAGTTATTATCAAATGTTGTCGTTTTAATTTCATTTATTATTTTGGTTTAATAGGCAATGTTGGTGTTTTGTTTTTGAAAGTATGAATCACGTTGTGACTCATGTGTTCAGAAAAGGGGGTAGTACTGATGGTAAGAGGATTTATTGGTACATTTGCATATTGTAGTAAAAATATGAGCAGTAGTAATTAATGTGTTATGGGTTAGATTAAATGTTTTAGGTGAAAATGTATTTGTGGTATAAGGTAGAATGTAGTGGAGGCATGTCTATGGAAAGAGTGACTATAACAAGATGCAAGAATGTGCACTTCCTAATAGAGGCTTTTCATGACTGAATGATACAAAGACAGTGTAAAGTAGCATACTGTGTCTCAACTAACAATGTTCTGAAGTTATTTTCAAAAAGGTCAAGGCTTCTTGGCAAGAACTAAGAGGAGAATCTGGGCATTTTCTGCGCATGGGTGACTATGTGGCAGTGGAGGACTATAGAAGTCAGAGCTGGACAGAATCTAGGTGTAGAGGTTAGTAATAGGTGTTGCTGATTACCTCGATGGAGGGAAAAGTAGTAGAGAGAGATTTGTGCATATATTTGTCCCACTGTAGGAGGTAATATAAATCAGAGGAGGAAGATGGAACTGCCACTGGGGAGCATTGTTTTTGTGTTTGTGTCTATGTCTGTGTGTCATTGCAGCAGTGAATCTTGAATCCCTATTGGGGCGATGAAAGAAGGACACACTACACAGAGCGATGTGAAGAGAAATTGGGAAGTATATTAGAAATTGGTATTAAGAATAATTGTTCAAACATAATAATTTGTCATATGGTCAATGATTGTATGGATTTATTGGATTAGAAATGAAATCAATTGATGGTGTCTTGATGCATGGTAGGGATAATTTGGCCTAGAATGGTGTGAACCTAAATAAATAAAGTATCAAACTATGAACCGGCTGAAGATGAATATCAGAGGCGTTGAAGATATTTTGTAAAGTACCACATCTACATGCAACTGGTCTACAAAAGACAATTGAAGCTATCAAAGGATTTTCTCATGCTTTTATCTCGAAGGTGTGGGACAGGAGTCCACCATTGAGTGAGAATGGAGAAATATATGTTCAAATGCAACATTTCTGATGTGGGCATAATGGTTGGCAAATGGACAAGACAATGGGTTGTAGAAAAGGTGGTGAATCGAATGAGACATTGTAATTGTGACATTGTCATGGGCAAGTCGCATTGAGATTATGATCTGTATTTATTATCAGGATGAGGAAAGTCATAATAGAATTATGGATGTTTATACTGTATGTTAATATAACATTCTGACAGTTGTAATGGGTGATAAAGTTTAGGGTTTTAATTTTCATTGATAAGGATAAAGTGAATCAATAAGGATTGTAATTTTACATTTGGTTGAGTTAAGTCATTTGGTTTTGGGTTATAATTTATAACATGACTGAGTGATTTAAGTGAATCATTAGTAGGTATTAGTATAATTATTTGCAAAATGAAGGATATTGATTGTACAATTGAGAAATGTCTTATATAGGTATTAGGTTAAAACAGTGATACATTATGGTAGTGTCTTAAGATACACTTATATGATTTATTTTGAGTAGACATTGTTGAATCATACTGTTTGAAACATGGAAGTTAATGTGAGGATTGTGAATGAAATCATGAATATGTTGATTAATTGGGTTGACATATTAACATATAAGTCATTATATACATTTGAAGTATTGGGTGATATTGGTATGGATGTTTAGAGTGGTAAATATCTATGTTGCTAGGCAAGTACTTAATTGGTTACTATCATGGGGTTTATGCTATTTTCATATGATCTGATTTTGGTTGAATTATTAAAGCATAGTTTAGGGATGTGATGATTTAACAGGGAGTGAAAACAGAGTGTTATACTGTGTATGTCATATCAGGAATAATGGGAGAACAAAGTCGGAGTTGAACATTGTATCTTTTAACAATCATGGATTTTCAAACAATTGGGTCTGAGATGTCACTCATTAGACTATGTAAGTGATAATCACATAGCATTGGGTGCTATTATAGTAAATAAAGAGGGAATGTATGTGATTATATGGGGGATACATGTTGGCCATCAAGATTAGGAAGGTTTTGGGAATTTAACTAAATATATGGGAAATATTAGAGACATGCAGGAAGACATTAAGAGTAATAATTCTTAATATAGATCATGTTATTCCAGTTTAGAGTCCATTGATCATGTTGATTGAGGAATGGGGAATGTTAACATGGAGATGGGCAAAGTGGATTTTAAGGTTTACAGGATTGAAGATGTGGAAAGAAGACTATCTCAGTCGATCAGATAGCGCCCCAAGTGACCAGTGACAAGCTTGGGTTCATCTGTATGAAGATGGATGAAGAAGATTGAAGTTGTTTTATTTTGATATATTCATTTGAATATATTGTAATATCCATGTAACTTCGTAATGGTTATGGATCTTTGTATTTGTGGGGATGATGTCATGATGGTCACAATTTATTTCTATGGATGTTTTTCTTGGTATCATGCCTAAGATGATGGGTCAGTTATCTAGCGTTGTTTAGGATATAGTCATATACAGTGGGGAGAACAAGTATTTGATACACTGCCGATTTTGCAGGTTTTCCTACTTACAAAGCATGTAGAGGTCTGTAATTTTTATCATATGTACACTTCAACTGCGAGAGACAGAATCTAAAACAAAAATCCAGAAAATCACATTGTATGATTTTTAAGTAATTAATTTGCATTTTATTGCATGACATAAGTATTTGATCACCTACCAACCAGTAAGAATTCCGGCTCTCACAGACCTGTTAGTTTTTCTTTAAGAAGCCCTCCTGTTCTCCACTCATTACCTGTATTAACTGCACCTGTTTGAACTCGTTACCTGTATAAAAGACACCTGTCCACACACTCAATCAAACAAACTCCAACCTCTCCACAATGGCCAAGACCAGAGAGCTGTGTAAGGACATCAGGGATAAAATTATAGACCTGCACAAGGCTGGGATGGGCTACAGGACAATAAGCAAGCAGCTTGGTGAGAAGGCAACAACTGTTGGTGCAATTATTAGAAAATGGAAGAAGTTCAAGATGACGGTCAATCACCCTCGGTCTGGGGCTCCATGCAAGATCTCACCTCGTGGGCCATCAATGATCATGAGGAAGGTGAGGGATCAGCCCAGAACTACACAGCAGGACCTGGTCAATGACCTGAAGAGAGCTGGGACCACAGTCTCAAAGAAAACCATTAGTAACACACTACGCCGTCATGGATTAAAATCCTGCAGCACACGCAAGGTCCCCCTGCTCAAGCCAGTGCATGTCCAGGCCCGTCTGAAGTTTGCCAATGACCATCTGGATGATCCAGAGGAGGAATGGGAGAAGGTCATGTGGTCTGATGAGACACAAATATAGCTTTTTGGTCTAAACTCCACTTGCCTTGTTTGGAGGAAGAAGAAGGATGAGTACAACCCCAAGAACAACATCCCAACCATGAAGCATGGAGGTGGAAACATCATTCTTTGGGGATGCTTTTCTGCAAAGGGGACAGGACGACTGCACCGTATTGAGGGGAGGATGGATGGGGCCATGTATCACGAGATCTTGGCCAACAACCTCCTTCCTTCAGTAAGAGCATTGAAGATGGGTTGTGGCTGGGTCTTCCAGTATGACAACGACCCAAAACACACAGCCAGGGCAACTAAGGAGTGACTCCGTAAGAAGCATCTCAAGGTCCTGGAGTGGCCTAGCCAGTCTCCAGACCTGAACCCAATAGAAAATCTTTGGAGGGAGCTGAAAGTCTGTATTGCCCAGCGACAGCCCCGAAACCTGAAGGATCTGGAGAAGGTCTATATGGAGGAGTGGGCCAAAATCCCTGCTGCAGTGTGTGCAAACCTGGTCAAGACCTACAGGAAACGTATGATCTCTGTAATTGCAAACAAAGGTTTCTGTACCAAATATTAAGTTCTGCGTTTCTGATGTATCAAATACTTATGTCATGCAATAAAATGCAAATTAATTACTTAAAAATCATACAATGTGATTTTCTGGATTTTTGTTTTAGATTCCGTCTCTCACAGTTAAAGTGTACCTATGATAAAAAGTACAGACCTCTACATGCTTTGTAAGTAGTAAAACCTGCAAAATCGGCAGTGTATCAAATATTTGTTCTCCCCACTGTATATACACTGCCAACACTGCTATCCATGGGTCTTCACCATCCATCGCAGCCTTTTTGAGGAGCGTTTTGGAAAGTTTCACCGCTGATTCCACTTTGCCATTGCTTTGGCTGTGATACAGTGATGACGTCACGTTTAAAGTCCCACTCATCAGCACATTTTTGAAAGTCCATTCTGGAGAAGGGGGGGGGGGGGGCATTATCAGAAACAACAGTGTGGGCAACACCATGTCTTCTAAACTGCTTTTTGCAGCATTCAATGATGGTGTCTGATGTGGTGTCAGTCACCTCGTCAAGCTCCCAGTAGTCCGAGTAATAATCGACCATGATGAGGTAGTTGCTTTTGTTGACTGTGAGTAAGTCCATCCCGATCTTGGACCATAGGAGTGGAGGGATTTGGTGGGGGATGAGTGTCTCCTTTTGTTGTCTCTTCTGGATAGAGTTGCAGGTTGCATATTTGCTGATAAAGATCTTTACGTTCTCTGTAATCCTTGGCCAGAAAACAGCATCACGTGCCTTTCTGAGATTGAGTGGTCAGAGTGTATTTTGTGTAGAAAGTCAGCGTGTAACATGTCAGGGATGAAAACCCTGTTTCCTTTAAATATCAGTCCATTTTCTGTGGTGAGCTCCTCTTTGTACGTCCAGAAATCTTTCAGTGTGTGACTCACAGCCTGTTTGGTTCCAGGCCAGCCATTGTTGATTTGTGCGTACAGAGCCTGAAACAGTGGGTCCTGGGAACAGTGTGCTTAGTTGAGATGTTGACATCACTGGTGTGATCCACCTGTTCCAGGTCAGTTGTGGCTAGACCCATAGCGTAGACCGTGGCTGGTGTTTGCATTTGACTGTGCTCTGTGGTTGATTGAGCTGTTCTGGACAGGAAGTCAGCTACATGTAGTTCTTTGCCTTGTTTGTATTGCACGTGGAGTTGGTATCTTTGTAGCCTTAGCAACATTCTCTGCAGCCAATTGGGTGCTGTGAGTAGGGATTTCTTGAAGATCGTCTCAAGCGGTTTGTGGTCGCTGTGTATTGCGATGAACTCTCTGACATGCAGAAACTGGTCAAACTTGTCACATGCAAAAACAATGGAGAGACATTCTTTCTCAATCTGTGCATATCTTTGTTCTGTCTGAGTCAATGTTCTGAAGGCAAATGCAACAGTGTGTCCTTTCTGTAGAAGGGCTGTGCCGAAACCTGTATCACTGGCATCACACTGCAGTGTGACTTCATCATTCAGGTCGTAGTATTTGAGCACTGCGTGTTGTGTGACGAACTGTTTGATAGTCTCAACTGCTGCGTCATAATGTGGTAGCCATGTCCATTCAATGTCCTTGTCAGTCAGTCTTCTGAGCGGCTCACACACACATCAGATAGGCGGGGCATGAATTTTGCAAGATAGTTCAAACCCCAACAGCCGCTGTAGTGACTTGACGTCGGTCGGTGTACTGAATGGCTGTTATTTTCTCTGGGTCAGGGCGAAGGCCCTTTGTGGTGAGAAGATGACCCATGTATGTCACACTAGTTAGCTTTAACCAGAGTTTATTTTTGTTCTGCTTCAGGTTGACATCTCTTTCTCTCTGCAGGAGAGGTTTCTGTCATGATCTGCCATCGCCTCTTCGTGCGTGTCACCACATCCATAGAGTAGAATGTCATCTGCGATCACACACTCCTTTTAGTCCCTGTAGAGCTTCACACTGTCTGCGCTGGTATTCTTCAGCTGCTGGCTTGATTCCAAATGGCATTCTCAGCCATCTATACCTGCCTACAGGTGTACATAAAGTTGATAGATAGCTGCTCACTTTTGACTTGCCAATATCCACCTTTGGCATCGAGTACTGAGAATACCTTTGCCTTGGATATCTCTGGTAGAATCTCTTCTGTTGTGGGCATCTGGAAGTGCGATCTCAGTAAGGCTTTGTTGAGTACACTGGGGTCCATGCATATTCGTAGTTTATCAGGTTTTTCAATGACAACCATGTTGCTGATCCATGGTGTTGGCTCTGTGACTTTCGTGATGATGTCTGCATTGTCCATTGAATGTATGGACTTTGTGATCCTTTCCTTCAGTGGAATAGGTATCCGTCTTGGTAGCTTCTGCACAGGCTGGGCTGCATTGTCTACTTCTAGGTGTAGTTCTCCAGGAAGGCAGCCAAGCCTATCGAACACATCCTTGTACTTGGAGATGATCTCCTCAGTTGTCATGATGACCTCAGTGGATGTGGTGCTTCGGGTGTCGACGTGATGTAACACATGGCTGTGGTTCATATGTAGTAGGCGGAGTCTTCCACACGTCAGCTGACAGCAGAGGAAGCTGGGATGTCTCCATGACCTGAAGTTTGATATGAAACATTTTTCCATCATGATCTGCTTTGAGGTTGCATTCTCCTGTTGGCTTCATCAGTGTGCCGTCATATAGCTTGAGTGTAGCTTTGCTGGGTAGGAGAACTGGATTGCGGTCTTGCATGACTCACTGTAGGTCCCCATGGCACGTCCCTTCCTGCTTTGCATTTATCCGTGTGTCGTTTTTATATTTTGATTCGTCAAGGATATACCTATTTGGTTCTGACTTCTGACACCATGTTTCATATGGTGTTTATTCTATACAAGAGCAAGTTAATGTTGATTAGAAAGTTTACTTCAGCATCACTCTGTAGCATGCATACAGCTCCATTCAGTGCATAGTAAGTAATGCCTAACTTGGCTCACTAGTACTATATAGTATCACACTCAGATACACATAACAGCAGCGCCATCTATTGGCTTGGCGACATCTCGTAACAGAATGGAAGTATGAAAGGTGCTTGCTCAGTACACATTCCCTTTTCACACCATTCACACTCCGGAGCGTGTCACTGTCCTTGAGTTCCTTCACAAAGGTGCAGTGGTAATTATCTGGTTTTGACTAATACAACAGAATCTGCAGAACTTCAACATTAACACTTTCCTAAAAGCCTGCAAGGCCAGGGGCCCCAAGGTTGTCTGCACAGACACAGAAGGCTGTTCCCTTTACGTACTGACCTAGAACCTCAACAAACATCCCCTCCTGTTCCAAATAATTGATATCCTTAAATCAATGGATCAAGAAGCTTCTCATATCCAAACAGGTGCATATCAGCACTCTTTCCAAAGAGCTGAACAATGAATGTAGACTGGAGCAAAATTTGGCTGGCAAATTGAGAATGACCCAATATACAGCAATAATCTTATGTATTTTTCCTGATGTGCCCAAAGGATTACAAACTTCTTTAGTCATCAATATACAACCCGAAAGCAATACCGGTATCTTGCTCACCTAAAAGTTTATTCTGTTTAAATTACTACCATGTTGAAAAGACCATCATGAAAGGACAGGTAAAGCTTCTTGATTAAACACTACCGTATCAAAAAAATCTGCATGGCTCAGATAGCTCTCAAGTACTTGTTTGAAACATAAACAAGGGTATTTTCATGCGTCCTGAGTGTTATGGTTTCTACAGCTGAAGCTTGAACACTTGTTTGTTTTAATTTCACACGCAAGAAAGGGGCACCGCACAGTTTCTTGATTTCTCAAATGGTTTCCAATATGAGTGAAGAACATTTTTGAAATCACATAATTCACACAAAAATGTTGAACTCTCTTTCCTTTTGACACTTCTAGCATGCGATCGAGGAAGGTGTGATTTCAATGTACCTGAGGTTTGGAAGGTACAGACACAGAGTAAAGACAAGGCCAGTTTGCTCCTCCTCTGTGCTGTATTCGACAGTGTTTCAGAAGGAGCTCTTGATTGGAGTGGGCAAATCTGTAGAATTTACATTGCATTTGTTCAAGTTCTTGCAAAAACAAATGCAAAGATTGGTTAGCTGGCTGCTGGGTTTCAATATAAACTGAACAAAAATATACATGCCACATGCAACAATGTCAAAGATTTTACTGCGTTACAGTTCATATAAGGAAATCAGTCAATTGAAATACATTAATAAGGCACTAATCTATTGATTTCACATGACTGGGAATACAGATATGCATCTCTTGGTCACAGATACAGTTGAAGTCGGAAGTTTGCATACACTTATGTAATGTATGTAATTAAAACTAATTTTTTAACCACTCCACAAATGTCTTGTTCACAAACTATAGTTTTGGCAAGTCGGTTAGGACATCTACTTTGTGCATGACACAAGTCATTTTTTCAATAATTGTTTACAGACAGATTATTTCACTTATAATTCACTGTATCACAATTCCAGTGGGTCAGAAGTTTACATACACTAAGTTGACTGTGCCGTTAAACAGCTTGGAAAATTCCAGAAAATGATGTCATGGCTTTAGAAGCTTCTGATAGGCTAATTGACATAATTTGAGTCAATTGGAGGTGTACCTGTGGATGTATTTCAAGGCCTACCTTCAAACTCAGTGCCTCTTTGCTTGACATCATGCGAACATCAAAAGAAATCAGCCAAGACCTCAGAAAAAAAATTGTAGACCTCCACAAGTCTGGTTCATCCTTGGGAGCAATTTCCAAACGCCTGAAGGTACCACGTTCATCTGTACAAACAATAGTACACAAGTGTAAACACCATGGGACCATGCAGCCGGTATACCGCTCAGGAAGGAGACACGTTCTGTAGAACTGAAAAAGCGTGTGCGAGCAAGGACCCTACAAACTTGACTCAGTTACATCAGCTCTTTCAGGAGGAATGGGCCAAAATTCACCCAACTTATTGTGGGAAGCTTGTGGAAGGCTACCCGAAATGTTTGACCCAAGTTAAACAATTTAAAGGCAATGCTACCAAATACTAATTGAGTGTATGTAAACTTCTGACCACTGGGAATGTGCTGAAATAAATAAAAGCTGAAATAAATCATTCTCTCTACTATTATTCTGACATTTCACATTCTTAAAATAAAGTGGTGATCCTAACTAACCTAAGACAGGGAAGTTTTACTCGGATGAAATGTCAGGAATTGTGAAAAACTGAGTTTAAATATATTTGGCTAAGGTGTATGTAAACTTCCGACTTCAACTGTACCTTAAAAAAAGCTGACATAAGGAATAGTTTTAAGATGGTCATACTATGGATCATTTCGCTATTTGCTTTTCATTTTTAGGACCCCTGCGGGTATCAAAATAATGCATAATTTTTTACTACCATAGCCAGAGAAACGCATTGAAAAACACATTCATAAATGGCAAAATAGACAGTAAAAATGAATCATGAGAAACCAGATGTTCAAGTGTTTGTCCTTTATCTAGGACAGGGTTGCCCAACCCAAGGTTTCTGCTCCAACACCAGGTGTTACTAACCTGATTCATCTTAACAATCTGCTAATTATTAGAATCAGGTGTGCTAGATTAGGGTTGGAGCAAAAACCTACAGGACAGTAGCTCTCTCCAGGAACAGGGTTGGGCTAGGAGATATAAGAAAGCTCAGGAAATAAATACAGTACCAGTCAAAAGTTTGGACAAACACTGTCTCAGGCGCTGCTTCAGAATCATCTCCCATAAGTGTTCAATTCGGTTGAGATCTGGTGACTCAGACACACACACACCCTTTAAACCACCTATGATTTTGAGACTCCTCTTTCAAAGTCACTGAGATCTCTTCTTCTAGCCATGGTAGCCATACCATACATACAGAAGATAGCCCTATTTGGTAAAAGACCAAGTTCATATTTTGGCAAGAACAGCTCAAATAAGCAAAGAGAAACAACAGTCTATTATTACTTTAAGACATGAAGGTCAGTCAATACGGACATTTCAAGAACTTTTAAAGTTTTTTCAAGTGTAGTCGCAAAAACCATCAAGCGCTATGATGAAACTGGCTCTCATGAGGACCGCCACAGGAATGGAAGACCCAGAGTTACCAGCCTCAGAAATTGCAGCCAAAATAAATGCTTCACAGAGTTCAAGTAACAGACACATCTCAACATCAACTGTTCAGAGGAGACTGTGTGAGTCAGGCCTTTATTGTCGAATTGCTGCAAAGAAACCACTACTTTAGGACACCAATAAGAAGAAGAGACTTGCTTATGCCAAGAAACACGAGCAATGGGCATTAGACCGGTGGAAATGTCCTTTGGTCTGGAGTCCAAATTGGAGATCTTTGGTTCCAACCGCTGTGTCTTTGTGAGACGCGGTGTGGGTGAACGGATGATCTTCACATGTGTATTTCCCACCGTAAAGCATGGAGGAGGAGGTGTGATGGTGCTTTGCTGGTGACACTGTCTGTGATTTATTTAGAATTCAAGACACACTTAACCAGCATGGCTACCACAGCATTCTGCTGCGATACGCCATCCCATCTGGTTTGGACTTAGTGGGACTATCATTTGTTTTTCAACAGGACAATGACCCAACACACCTCCAGGCTGTGTAAGGGCTATTTTACAAAGAATGGAGTGCTGCATCAGATGTCCAAATCTAAAATACAGGGGAGTGTACACTATTTAATGCTAACTCAAAAAGAGAACTGGGTATTCAACAAGAATGTTATATGGTAAAAGTAACATACCAAAAAATACAGTGTAGTACAGTTCAATATGTCTGAGTGTGTCTCAGGAATAGTAAAGTGCAAATGTAACTACAGATTGTTACAACAGATAATGTGATTTAACCAAAGATTTTTGGTATCCGTTACCGGGAGTTGCAGGAAAGGTACCGTTTGGTGTAGCACAGACAATTTTCGACCAACCTTAGCTTGGCGATACTGTCTTCGTCCTCGATTTGTGGAAACAGGAGTCTCAAAATGTCTGTGTCCAGTTGCAGGGGATGCGTTTGAATTTAGAAAATGCTCCGTTATTAAAATAATGAATGTTTTGCTCCATGAAGTAATCCAACAAAGTGTATGCCGCGATCTTGTCTCTTTCAAGTCTTCTCTCATTGATCGAGACAGGTGGGTGTCCAATCTGTTGTATTCAGCATGTGACAAATTAGATTTGATGGGTTCGTCTTGCATTTACTGGTTAATAGCAGTGTTAGTCATGTGGGGAAAAAACATGGACATAAAACAACAATGCTTTACAAGATGCTCAGGTTGGCTGTTACTGTTATATTGGATTCCAGCTGAGTTGTAAAAACCACCTTTATTGCTTTTGAATCTCTTTTCTTCAGAGCATTCACTACAAAGAGGAATCTACTAAACTCGTATATGCGCTCCTTTGAGAGCTTCCTTATTGCATTTTTTGTTTATTTGATTCCCCTCCAAACAAATCTAAACTCAGCAAGTCTGAGGTAAAATGAATAACAAGAGGTTGAGTCTGTGAATGCTGCTCTGTGTGTGTTTGTGTGATACTGTACGTGTGATTGGTCATATATAACTCTGTGTCAGCTCTTTACCATGCAATGTAAACATTTTAGTCATTTTAAACAACTATGGTCTGATTCTGACACCCCACTAAATAGGGCAATGTTCAGAGCTGAATGATTGTTGAAAAATGAAAACTGTGTTTGATACGAATATTTATTTAAATATTGAAAATTCATACAGAAATATTCATTTGTATTATTTCCAGTGGTTTTCATCTGATCTACTGCGAACAGTCAAAGCTGTGCTGTGTAAGTTGCCTTCCAACATTAGGGCTTGATTCAGAACTCAATTGAAGCTGAAACTATTTCAAATATGGATTGCATTTCTATTACAATTGTATATCTTATGGAAGCCTTGAAACAATCATTATCAATGCAAACATTTATAAAATTGATTTTGAGAGGTATTGGATAATTAATATTGCAACATGGGAAAAAATACTGTAAATACTGTAAACATCAAAGTCTCTGACTCATTGCAGGCCTGGGGCCACTCTCTATTACTAATGTAATGATTAAGCAACATTGATAAAACAATCCCCAATCAGTATGGAAGATCAGATTGAAGTAATTGATATAAGGTTTCTTTAAAAACACAGGCTAGGCTAGGCTGCCCCTTAGCTGGGAGCTAGACCACACAGGCTGCATCCCAAATTGCACCTTAATCCCTACATAGTGCACTACTTTATCACAGATTTGACTGTTCAGCTCATAACACCTCTTATTCAGATCATTCCAACCATAGAAATAGAATGTCATTCCAACCACTGCTTCTGAGAGAACAATAGACGGCTGACATAGGAATGGCTGTGCATGAATATGCAAAAACAACAGAGCACTCATACATTGATAAATCACTCATTATACACATTATCTGAAGGCATTGCACAATTCCAAGAGTTCAGTGAGATTTTAAGGCAATGTTTGAATAGTATTTCTGAATACACATAATAATTTCATAATATGCAATATACCGGTGCATCTCCTTTCTAGAAAATGATCCATGCAAAACATGATGCAAGCTATTATATACTGTAAAACAGTAGGATAGTATTATCACAAGTATTCAATTGTAAAATCACTGGAGTATCATAGGTAAACAATGGTCATGTGTATAAGAATACATCGGCTTTCTGAGGCGTTCTGATACAGTCAGTCAGCTAACACATTTTGGTTCGCAAGAACGTTGTGGATTAAGCAAAGGAGAACCTTTAGGGAACGTTACGGGAACGTTCTGTTTTATCTGGGCAGTCACTGGATCAGCCCCATCATGCTCACATGTTATTGTCTTGGCAAAGTGACACGGGAGGAGGCCGTGTATTCTTCATTTAAACTGTTTTTTATCAACAAGAAGTGTGTGGTTTGTTTGTTCGCAATACTAACACTTTTAGTGTTCTGTTCCAATAAATGCTCTATATTTGTTTTTTATACTCATACATTTTCATAGACTCGAAGAGACACGTCTGTTTGCTTTCACACATACAGCAGTGTGCGAGTGCATGTGACAAACCCACCCTCACCCTCCCAAAGCCTACTTTGAAATCTTGCTACTGTTCACTGTGTGTGTTAAATGTGATTCCCCACTTGACAGTCAGACATACTCAGAGATTAACTTCTATTTCCCTTTCCTGAGGGCAAACTCATGAAAATTAGCCTGAAATTAGTTTATTTCCCTAATTTCATACAGTATCTGCATCATGAACATAGATCTAAAGTTGACTGAAATAAATGGTTAACCAAAACCAAGTGATATTTTGATATAAAACTGAAGACTGGCTATTATAGTTGTTTATCTCTAGAATATTCCTTTGAATTTTCCATAGTGGGAGAATATAAGACATTTTTACTATATGTTCCGTTCCTATACCCTCTGCCCCTCTTGATTTTTATACATTAATACATATATGTATACATATATACATACAGTATATGTATGTATGTGTGGGTTTGGGGGTATGAGAGTCGTGATAAATAAATGAAATAGCCTTCTGTTTGGGACAAAAGAGAGCCAGAGTCCCAGTCCTAGGCAGATGCTGTTCAACTCTCCAGTGTGAAACTGTAAAATGGAAGGTCAGGTCTGATCTAGTCTAGACTGGTTTGGTCCAATTCCAATCATAGAAATAGAATGTTCTAATTCTAATTCTAAATGATTCCTCACGAAAGCCAGACAAAGAAAGACCACGATTTTGGGGATTTTCACGAAATGTAATCCATAGAATGGTAATTTGGAAGAAGGAGTGTTTACATACAGTATATTTGACATTTGTATTTAAAAGCATTATTGAGAAATAATTAATAAAAGGTGGCATATTTATGACATTTTGGCCATACCCAGGCCTCCTTTAAGACTCCATTATATTTCATCTGTAGGTGCTACAAAGCAAAAATTGGTGTCATATGAAGCTTTACCGCTTGCTCTGTAATATGAGTAGTATATTGATTTCAATAACAATTTTCTTACATTCATTTATTAATAATATTGACAATTTTTGATTTGGCAAATGTTTTAATATATTGTTGAATAGACTCTATTCATATTACAGAATAAGTGGTAAAGCTTCATATAACACACATTTTTGCTTTGTAGCACCTACCGATTAAACATTATGGAGTCTTAAAGGAGGCCTGGATAAGGCAAAAATGTCATAAATGTGCCAACTTTTATGAATTATTTCTCAATTTTAAATTTATATACAAATGTGAAATACAGGTAACTGCCAAAATAAAGGAAACACCAACATAAAGTGCCGCCAGAACATCTTCAATGCGCCTTGGCATTGATTCTACAAGTGTCTGGAACTCTATTGGAGGGATGTGACACCATTCTTCCACAAGAAATTCCATAATTTGGTGTTTTGTCGATGGAGGTGGAAAACACTGTCTCAGGCGCTGCTTCAGAATCATCTCCCATAAGTGTTCAATTCGGTTGAGATCTGGTGACTCAGACACACACACACCCTTTAAACCACCTATGATTTTGAGACTCCTCTTTCAAAGTCACTGAGATCTCTTCTTCTAGCCATGGTAGCCAAAATAATGGGCAACTGGGCATTTTTATGATGGGATGTTAATTGCTTAATTAACCATACCTGCTTTCAATATACTTTTTATCCCTCATTTACTTAAGTGTTTACTTTATTTTAGCAGTTACCTGTATATGTCAATAATCCTTCCTCCAAAAGGACCATTCTATGGTGTACATTTCGTGAAAGTCCCCCAAATCATGGTATTTTTTTTGTCTGGGTTTCGTAAGGAATCACTCTTCTTCTATGGTTCCAATCCACTGTGTTCTACTGCAGAACTGGTTCTATTCATCTCTGTGTTATAACCAGTGATACTACATTGTGCTGCAATCCAGCTTCCTTTTCTCATAGCGCCACATTAACATTATTATTACATCAGGAGGAAAACTGAAATATTGCAAATAATCAGTCAATAATCAATCAAAAATCATAATTATACCATGGCATTGTTGAATACTCCTTTCTGATTGCCTTGAAGGGCATTCTAGAGCGTGCATTATTTCCCTATGCACGGTAGAATTCAATGGCTATAGTACATTTTTACAAGTTTTGTTTGAGCTGCTTATGAAAACAAAAGTCGAATTGAAAACAGTATTGGTATTGTTGAATTCGATTTTCATAATAGCAAGCTAGGACTGATGGTTTGGTTACCTAAACTAAAAAGTATGTTTGTTTGGTTACCACGGCAACTACTGTAGCTCTCTAGTAAACTTGCTACTTCAGTGGATGTTGAACACATTTTTACCGGCAAATGAACACATTTCTCATGGCAAATGTGTTAGATTATAGCCATGATATAAAAGGGATAATCAACTCGAGGCTCTATGCGTTCTCTGGAAAATAATGCAACTCCGTGGAAGGTCAGTTCCACTCCGGACACACCTTCCACGTCGTTCATTATTTTCCATAGAACGCATAGCCCCTCGTTGATTATCCCTTACATTATGCAAATATTGGATTTTTGGGTGGGATAAGACAAAAATAACATCCTGCACAGTGAGACAGTACGTGCAAACAATAATTGGATGAGTTTCTTTTGAAAAACGGTAATCACTCATTTGTTGAGTATAGCCCATTAATCTAATTTACATTCTCACAGTGCAAGACTAATTAAGTTTTGACCTATCCCTGAAACTCATTTCACCAGGTTTAACAGTGTTGGTTATACAGATCAGAAGGATAAAATGCAGAAACTGAGTAAATCATCCAGGTCACACATTTAAATGAGGCAGTCTAACAAGGAACCAAAAGGTCTCTGTGAGAGTGTTTATAGAATTGAATGTGTTTTAGCTTATTGAGAGTAGAAACTGGAATGAATGTCCAAACTGACAGTAGTTATAAGTTCTGTATCTACAGTGAGGGAAAAAAGTATTTGATCCCCTGCTGATTTTGTACGTTTGCCCACTGACAAAGAAATGATCAGCCTATAATTTTAATGGTATGTTTATTTGAACAGTGAGAGACAGAATAACAACAACAAAATCCAGAAAAACGCATGTCAAAAATGTTATAAATTGATTTGCATTTTAATGAGGGAAATAAGTATTTGACCCCTCTGCAAAACATGACTTAGTACTTGGTGGCAAAACCCTTGTTGGCAATCACAGAGGTCAGACGTTTCTTGTAGTTGGCCACCAGGTTTGCACACATCTCAGGAGGGATTTTGTCCCACTCCTCTTTGCAGATCTTCTCCAAGTCATTAAGGTTTTGAGGCTGACGTTTGGCAACTCGAACCTTCAGCTCCCTCCACAGATTTTCTATGGGATTAAGGTCTGGAGACTGGCTAGGCCACTCCAGGACCTTAATGTGCTTCTTCTTGAGCCACTCCTATGTTGCCTTGGTCGTGTGTTTTGGGTCATTGTCATGCTGGAATACCCATCCACGACCCATTTTCAATTCCCTGGCTGAGAGAAGGAGGTTCTCACCCAAGATTTGACGGTACATGGCCCCGTCCATCGTCCCTTTGATGCGGTGAAGTTGTCCTGTCCCCTTAGCAGAAAAACACCCCCAAAGCATAATGTTTCCACCTCCATGTTTGACGGTGGGGATGGTGTTCTTGGTGTCATAGGCAGCATAACAACAAAAACATCCAGATAAACGCATGTCAAACATTTTATAAATTGATTTGCATTTTAATGAGGGAAATAAGTATTTGACCCCCTCTCAATCAGAAAGATTTCTGGCTCCCAGGTGTCTTTTATACAGGTAACGAGCTGAGATTAGGAGCACACTCTTAAAGGGAGTGCTCCTAATCTCAGTTTGTTACCTGTATAAAAGACACCTGTCCACAGAAGCAATCAATCAATCGATTCCAAACTCAATCAGATTCCAAACTCTCCATCATTGCCAAGACCAAAGAGCTCTCCAAGGATGTCAGGGACAATATTGTAGACCTACACAAGGCTGGAATGGGCTACAAGACCATCGCCAAGCAGCTTGGTGAGAAGGTGACAACAGTTGGTGCGATTATTCGCAAATGGAAGAAACACAAAAGACCTGTCAATCTCCCTCGGCCTGGGGCTCCATGCAATATCTCACCTCGTGGAGTTGCAATGATCATGAGAACGGTGAGGAATCAGCCCAGAACTACACGGGAGGATCTTGTCAATGATCTCAAGGCAGCTAGGACCATAGTCACCAAGAAAACAATTGGTAACACACTACGTCGTGAAGGACTGAAATCCTGCAGCGCCTGCAAGGTCCCCGTGCTCAAGAAAGCACATATACAGGGCCGTCTGAAGTTTGCCAATGAACATCTGAATGATTCAGAGGAGAAATGGGTGAAAGTGTTGTGGTCAGATGAGACCAAAATGGAGCTCATTGGCATCAACTCAACTCGCCGTGTTTGGAGGAGGAGGAATGCTACCCATGACCCCAAGAACACCATCCCCACCGTCAAACATGGAGGTGGAAACGGGGCCATGTACCGTCAAATCTTGGGTGAGAACCTCCTTCCCTCAGCCAGGGCATTGAAAATGGGTTGTGGATGGGTATTCCAGCATGACAATGACCCAAAACACACGGCCAAGGCAACAAAGGAGTGGCTCAAGAAGAAGCACAATAAGGTCCTGGAGTGGCCTAGCCAGTCTCCTGACCTTAATAACATAGAAAATCTGTGGAGGGATCTGAAGGTTCGAGTTGACAAACGTCAGCCTCGAAACCTTAATGACTTGGAGAAGATCTGCAAACAAGGGTTTTGCCACCAAGTACTAAGTAATGTTTTGCAGAGGGGTCAAATACTTATTTCCCTCATTAAAATGCAAATCTATTTATAACATTTTTGACATGCGTTTTTCTGGATTTTTTTGTTGTTATTCTGTCTCTCACTGTTCAAATAAACCTATCATTAAAATTATAGACTGATAATTTCTTTGTCAGTGGGCAAACGTACAAAATCAGCAGGGGATCAAATACTTGTTACCCTTACTGTATGTTCTGAATATAGGCGAGTAAAATGTTGACTGTAAATGTAAAATGTAATTTCACTTTGTGACAGACAAAGGCGATGTCGTAAACCAAAAGGTTGACTGAAATATTTCTTAATAATTCTACTGAACATCCTGCCTTTCCAAAACATACATACACAGGGTTTAGCGTCATGACGCAAAGTGAGAGGTAGAAACAAAAGAGAGAATGCTTCTGAAAATACAAACAACATTTTCTCATGAGCTCCAAACTTTTAAAAAGTAAGACAAGTCAGAGGACACACATGGAAGTGGTGTAACTAACTGGTATGTATGTTTTTGACTCCTGGGCATGGATGAAGATTCCATTATTCCAAAATCCTTATGAGCATGGCGACTGTGAATGTATCCAACAGATAGAGGCTGTGTCCCTAATGGCACCCTACTCTCTATACACTGCATTACTTTTGACCAGGGCCCATAGGGCTCTGGTCCAAAATAAGTGCACTATGTAGGGAAAAGAGAACCATTTGGGATGCAGAGAGAGAGTAAGGCTGGTTGAGTCCCTGCTGCATTTGACAGGACCAGACTCTGAAGGGAAGGGAGTACCCTTGTGAGGCAGGCAGACAACAGAGTGTAAGTAAGAGAGCGAGTGGGACTGTCTGAAAGGTGGTAGTTGGAAAAGAAACAAACGACTAGGAGGCCCTGAGTGCAAGATTCACACTGCATGCATACCCCTCTACTAGAACGCGCTCCGTTTTTACAACCAAAAATACAAATGTATCCACGAGTACCAATCCTCCTCTTCATCCTCAACTTTTGTAAACATTTAGAAAGAGACCGTTGGTGAGAGAGAAGTGGGGTTGAGAGGAAGAGTAGGGCATAGAAATAAGAGACAGCAATGTTCTTCTGAACGGTTCTTCACAGATTGGATGCTGCTCCTGGTTGGTCAGACCAGTAAACTGTGTCCTCTGACCTCTAAGCTCTGACCTCTGAGGGGAAGTCCTTCCTGAGGGACACTTTAAACGGAAGCAAAACACCTTGCTGTCCTTTCTGCAGATAGGAATTCAGAATTTACAAAAGTGCAACATGACAGTGGAAACGGCAGTTGGTTTCTTCTGACCGCCATCGTCAAACTCCAGTGAGGAAGAAGAAGCAAGAAAGAAGAGGCCGGGGGGAGGGAAGGGGTCTTACCTCTCAGAGGGGTCTTACCCCTCAGATTCGGCTGACCCGTCGGGTGAGGAGGGGGTGCACGGCGGGGGCGGGGGTGTAGGCAGGGGGGCAGGGGCCTGGTTTGATGCACCTGGTCCTCATGTAGGAGAGGAACTGGTCAGGGATCTCAGCCAGGACCTCCTTGGCCAGACGGGCCATACTCAGAATGTGGTTCCCCCTGCGGTCGATGTAGTCACGAAATGGAACAAACTGGATGGAGAAAAGGAGGGGAGGAAGAGAGAAGGAACGAAGGAGGGGAGGTAGGGAGGAGGAGAAGGAGTGGGGGGAGACAGGGAGGGAAAGAGTTCAGCAATTCTGTTAGAAAAAGATAACAATGAATAGAGAGGAATACAATGGATAAAGAGGTGGAGGAGGAAAAAATAAAGAATACAAGTGAAGATATGGGAAGAATGACATTTACAAACATTTACATGACATTCTATTGATTCTAGAATGTAAGCCTATTTCCATAGACACTGAAACTCTGCTTTAATATATGCTTTTCATTCTATAGGCATGCATTGAGGCACAGAGAATGCTCTATAATACCTGAACAATGTCTCTCTCTGCGAACCTCCCTTGGGATGAGATCCTCTCTTCATCTCCATCAAGCTCAATCATTTCTGAGGAGAAGAAAAGCAAGCGAGACACAGAGAGAGAGAGAGAGAGAGAGAGAGAGAGAGAGAGAGAGAGAGAGAGAGAGAGAGAGAGAGAATCACATCAGTCAGCCATGCCATGTCAGAACAAAGCCCACATCGACATGTCAACATCATCAGTGCCACGGTGCATGACACATCGTAGGCTACACATACTGTACTGTTGTCCGTGTGCACTGACTTCACACACTACATTACAACAGAGAGCCAGTAAGCGCACTACACAAGATGACAATGTTCCATTGCCTGCCATGTAGTTTGAGTACAGAGAATGTGTTTGTGTGTAGAGCGGTGAAATCCTTGGTTGTAAGTTTAACATTGCACGCTACTGGGTGAGTGATGAGTGATGCGCGTATGGTGAAGTATGTGCTGGGATACGTGTAAGGGAAAGCAACCATGTGTAGCGGCACAGGGAGGGACGTCATGCTACTGTGCACATTGACTTTATAAGCGTGATAATGTTTAATGCCCATTGACTTTAGAGGCTAATTGCTCATAAGGAATGAATGTGTTTATTATGGAGCTGGAGTGTTATATGAATTGTAAACATCTCTTTCCAATAATAAGAGAGGAGAGGTGAGGACTCGATCTGTTCCTAAATAAAGGTGAATGAAAATGATGACAAATGACTGTAAAACGTCACAAATGAGCATCGCCATTTAGAAAGACATAAACAAAGTGGCGGATGGGAAACAAATGAGAGAGAGGGAGAGGAAAGAAAGAGCGAGAGGGAAAGGAGAAGAGAAGAGAGGGAGAACCGGGTGAGGGGCGTAATAATGGATTTAACACAGAGAAGAGATGAGAGAATACACATAGAAACACATATGCGTGCACACGCACGCACACACCCACCCACATTCCATTATTCCTGTCTTACCATTAAATTCTGCTGGTCCAACCCCGACAATTATAATTGACATGGGCAAAGTAGCCGCCTTTGGAGGTGGAGGGGGGAAGAGAGAGCGAGAGTGATGATAGAGGAGACAGGAGAGCGAGAGAGAGAGAGAGAGAGCGAGAGAGAGAGAGAGAGAGAGAGAGATGTTTCAAAGAAAAAGAGAGCCTGAGGAAACAAGTTTCTTTTCAACGTCAATGTCAATAACCAGCGTTATCTAAAACGCCACAGGCTGTCAGAGAAATACTCCCAATTAATACACTCCCAATTAATGTACACTGTAAGTACTGTAATAGCCTCTCTACTTCTCATATAATGGTACAGCAGAGATCGACTGTCATAAGATGGATAATGTTTTCCAATTCTGCTCCTTTATGCGATTTGGTTTCCATCTTCTGCTGAGCCTTTATAGGACTAAAAAACTATTTGTGAAAAAGTAGTAGAATCTGTCGAACCTTTGTAGGACTAATTACTGGATTAGCACCTCTCTAATTTCATGCATGTACAATTTGTGTCTAAACCCCAGCCAGCCAGACAGCTTATAAATGAACCTTATTTCCATCCTCTCCCTCAGCGGATGTCTATTACATTGCATAGTGGGTTGAGTGGGTTGCCATTCGCCAAAGGCTGGATGAGAATGATAGATGTTATCACTGTGTTTCATAACTTTTTATTGCCATTAAATTGGCAGAGATATGAGGAACATCTATTTCTGGGGTTGCTTGGTACTCATTGTTCTCATATCTTACTCCACAATCACATTACAGGATGTAGGGAAACTTGTGTAACACAGAGTAGCGATTCTGTCTCTATGTAACACCATTTTGGAATCAGGCCATTCCAAAACAGCATTTCTCAACGTAGACAGAAAAACACCATAAATCAGGGGTGTCAAACTCATCCATCGAGTGCCTAGTGTCTGCAGGTTTTTGGTTTTTCCTTTCAATTAAGCCCTAGACAACCAGGTGTGGGGAGTTCCTTACTAATTAGTGACCTTAATTCATCAATCAAGTACAAGGGAGGAACGAAAACCCGCAGCCACTCGGCCCTCCGTGGAATGAGTTTGACACCTGTGCCATAAACGATAACAATATCAACGTTGGGTCCAACCAACTATATATAGAACAGCCCCAAGATACACGTTTACAATGGACATGTTTGAAACACATTTTAAGTCCTAGGACTCCTTTCCTATTTTTACAGGTCTGGTGGCATACTGTAAATTATGGGAAATAATACTTTTGACATGTACGTACGTTTACAATGGACTCCTTTGTCTGGGCCATGTCGGTGATGACACCGTCCGAGATGATAAGGAGGATGAAGTACTGGGAGCCATCTTTCACTGAATGTGCATACCTGGAGTGGGGGAGAGAAAGAGAGAGAGCAGAGGAGACGAGAGGAGAAAGAGAGAGGTTGGTGGGAGGAGAACAGAGAGGAGAGCAGGATGAGATGCACTGGGTAATCAATAAATCAACCAATTGAATGTATTTATGAAACTTATTTTGTGTTAGCCTATGAGCTCTCATTAATCTAATCTACTCTCATGCCTGGAACTCTAGTCATTTGTTTGGCTGATGGTTGAGGCCCATATCTGGACTATAACTTCCCACGGGGGGCCAGTATGAAAATAAAAAAGAATAATGTATGCACTAACTGTAAGTCGCTCTGGATAAGAGCGTCTGCTAAATGACGTAAATGTAAATGTAAATGTAATAACCCTAGGGGGTGTTCCTCGGTTTAATAATGTTACCATTGACTTAGTCTTGACCCCTGGGCCCACGCAACAGCCACACACACACACACACACACACACACACACACACACTGCACGCTTTCTGAGTGACACATTAATACAGCCACAAGTATTGGGAGAATTACGGTCTTGCTTGACACTGGAGCCACTTATTTGTGTGAAAATGACTTCCCTCAGTGTGTTTTGGTCACACTGAAGATAAATGAGCTATGAACGGCAAAGCTATTCTTAGGCCACGTGGGCGGACGGATCAAACCGAGAAATAAATGGGATTTGAGGGGCGAAGAGGGATTGAGGAGAAAGCTTGTTACAGTCAATCTTGTGTGTGTGTATAGATGACTTGGCAAGATGTCCTAATAGTGAACACCAAATAGAGCATGTACAGCACAGGGACACCACACGATACGGAGAGACACCAAGTCCAGTTTTCTTCTGCTCGGATAAAATGACCATTAATCAACCATGTGGACAAGGCGACACTCTCTTAGTCTCAGATAGTGTCAGTCTACTGGTCGATAGTACAAAGCCTTATTGGTTTTCAACAACTAACTCTCTGTATGCAACGTTGAATTAATAATTTGGAACAACATTGAATAATTTTGGATGCAGAGGAGGAGGAGACTGCTGACTGCTTGCTTCCGTTTGCAGTTTATTTTATTGCTGCAATAAGTAAGGAATTGCACTGGAAGCTGGAAAGCGACCATGTATCATCCTAATCTTGTTTGAAGTGTAGTTTTTTCATATAAAGGCACTGGTGTGATTTTGCTGTAATCTAATCTGAGCTCAGATTTCTCATCTATTTGTGTGATGGTGGTAAATTGTGACATTTAGGCTACTGCTTTCATGTGTGGTTACTTATGTTCCGTGAGTGGGTGGGGAAAGTATTTTCTTTTCTGATCACAGTCCGGCAGGCAGACCTACAGGTAATTGCCAAAATAAAGGAAACACCAACATAAAATGTCTTAATAGGGCGTTGGGCCACCACGAACGGCCAGAACAGCTTCAATGCGCCTTTGCATAGATTATATAAGGGTCTGGAACTCTATTGGAGGGATGCAACACCATTCTTCCATGAGAAATTTCATAATTTGGTGTTTTGTTGATGGTGGTGGAAAACGCTGTTTCAGGCGCCCCTCCAGAATCTCCCATAAGTGTTCAATTGGGTTGAGATCTGGTGACGGACACACACACACACACACACACACACACACACACACACACACACACACACACACACACACACACACACACACACCTCTGCTCATTGGAGACCCCTTCACACATACCTCTTCTTCTAGCCATGGTAGCCAAAATAATGTGTGGAAGCACCTGCTTTCAATATACTTTGTATCCCTCATTTACTCGTGCTTCCTTTATTTTGGCAGTTACCTGTATGTTGCTCATCGATCACCTGCATGGATGTTGGTCAGTTACACACAAAGCACAAATTATTTTCTCCAACTGCGAAGGCCAGAAGTGATCATAAGGTTTGTGTGTGTGTGCTAATGCCAGTACAGTAAGTATTGATTCCAGTGGGCGGCTGAGCTATTAGAACATTTATTTTCATCTGGACTTCCTCCAGGGGGTCACAGGTCACTGTGGAACAACAGAAGAACACAGGAAAATGCTACCTAATGACCATCCCATGTTATTGTACCACTGTGAATGGCCACAGTAGGAGTTGAATAGAATGGCACTGTGTGTGCTCATCCAAATAATCTTGGCTCCTGGACTCTGTCCATGCATTTCAAGGCTGCGTTGAGACAGTGACTTATCAATGACACAAGACCAGCTCAGTTAATCCCTACAATTGTGTTGCTGAGTTGTCATAATGCTGCAGCAAATGCACAGTGCATTCGAAAAGTATTCAGACCCCTTGACTTTTTCCACATTTTGTTACGTGACAGCCTTATTATAAATTGGTTAAAATGTTGTTTCCCTCAACAATCTACACACAATACCCCATAATGACAAAGCAAAAACTGTTTTATTTTTTATTTTTGCAAAGGCATTAAAAATACAAAACCAAAATATCAAATTTACATAAGTATTCAGACCCTTTACTCAGTACTTTGTTGTAACACCTTTGGCAGTGATTACAGCCTCAAGTCTTCTTGGGTATGACGCTACAAGCTTGGCACACCTGTATTTGGGGAATTTCTCCCATTCTTCTCTACAGATCCTCTCAAGCTCTGTCAGGTTGAATGGGGAGCGTCGCTGCACAGCTATTTTCAGGTCTCTCTAGAGATGTTTAGATCGGGTTCAAGTCCGGGCTCTGGCTGGGCCCGGACTTGAACCCGGTTGTCTTGGCTGTGTGCTTAGGGTCGTTGCCATGTTGGAAGGTGAACCTTCGCCCCAGTCTGAGGTCCTGAGCAGGTTTTCATCAAGGATCTCTCTGTACTTTGCTCTGTTCATCTTTCCCTCGATCCTGACTAGTCTCCCAGTCCCTGCCGCTGAAAAACATTCCCACAGCATGCTGCCACCACCATGCTTCACCGTAGGGATGATGCCAGGTTTGCTCCAGACGTGCCGGTCGGCATTCAGGCCAAAGAGTTCAATCTTGGTTTCATCAGACCAGAGAATCTTGTTTCTCATGGTCTGAGAGTCCTTTAGGAGCTTTTTGGCAACTCCAAGCGGGCTCTAATGTGCCTTTTACTGAGGAGTGGCTTCCGTCTGGCCACTCTGCCATAAAGTCCTGATTGGTGGAGTGCTGCAGAGATGGTTGTCCTTCTGGAAGGTTCTCCCATCTCCACATAGGAACTCTGGAGCTCTGTCAGAGTGACCATTGGGTTCTTGGTCACTTCCCCGACCAAGGCCCTTCTCCCCCGATTGCTCAGTTTGGCCGGGCGGCCAGCTCTAGGAAGGGTCTTGGTGGTTCCAAACTTCTTCCATTTAAAAATGATGGAGGCCACTGGAGGTTTTTGCTCAGACAGGCACTGTCAACCGTGGGACCTTACATAGACAGGTGTGTGCATTTCCAAATCATGTCCAATCAATTGAATTTACCACAGGTGGACTCCAATCAAGTTGTAGAAACATCTCAAGGATGATCAATGGAAACAGGATGCACCTGATCTCAATTTCGAGTCTCATAGCAAAGGGTCTGAATACTTATGTAAGTAAGGTATTTCTGTTTTTTATTTGTAATATATTTGCAAACATTTCTATAAACCTGTTTTCGCTTTGTCATTCTGAATACTATCCGAATGCACTGTATGTGTGAAATGCTTCATAATGTACGTGATATCAACAGAGAGGTATATTTTCTGGGTGATTTCAATATTGACTGGCTTTCATCAAGCTGATCACTCAAGAAAAAGTTTCAAACTGTAACCAGTGCCTGCAACCTGGTTCAGGTTATCAGTCAACCTACCAGGGTAGTTACAAATTGAAGTCATCAACGTATTAATACTGCATGAATTTGCTTTAAAGCAGTATCCAAATCCATCAGATGTAGTGATCACAATATACAGTGAGGGAAAAAAGTATTTGATCCCCTGCTCATTTTGTACGTTTGCCCACTGACAAAGACATGATCAGTCTATAATTCGAATGGTAGGTTTATTTGAACAGTGAGAGACAGAATAACAACAAAAAAATCCAGAAAAACGCATGTCAAAAATTGTATGAATTGATTTGCATTTTAATGAGGGAAATAAGTATTTGACCCCTCTGCAAAACATGATTTAGTACTTGGTGGCAAAACCCTTGTTGGCAATCACAGAGGTCAGATGTTTCTTGTAGTTGGCCACCAGGTTTGTACACATCTCAGGGGGGATTTTGTCCCACTCCTCTTTGCAGATCTTCTCCAAGTCATTAAGGTTTTGAGGCTGACGTTTGGCAACTCGAACCTTCAGCTCCCTCCACAGATTTTCTATGGGATTAAGGTCTGGAGACTGGCTAGGCCACTCCAGGACGTTAATGTGCTTCTTCTTGAGCCACTCCTTTTTTTTGCCTTGGCCGTGTGTTTTGGGTCATTGTCATGCTGGAATACCCATCCACGACCCATTTTCAATTCCCTGGCTGAGGGAAGGAGGTTCTCACCCAAGATTTGACGGTACATGGCCCCATCCATCATCCCTTTGATGTGGTGAAGTTGTCCTGTCCCCTTAGCAGAAAAACACCCCCAAAGCATAATGTTTCCACCTCCATGTTTGACGGTGGGGATGGTGTTCTTGGGGTCATAGGCAGCATTCCTCCTCCTCCAAACATGGCAAGTTGAGTTGATGCCAAAGAGCTCCATTTTGGTCTCATCTGACCACAACACTTTCACCCAGTTCTCCTCTGAATCATTCAGATGTTCATTGGCAAACTTCAGACGGGCCTGTATATGTGCTTTCTTGAGCAGGGGGACCTTGCGGGCACTGCAGGATTTCAGTCCTTCACGGGGTAGTGTGTTACCAATTGTTTTCTTGGTGATATGGTCCCAGCTGCCTTGAGATCATTGACACGATCCTCCCGTGTAGTTCTGGGCTGATTCCTCACCGTTTTCATGATCATTGCAACTCCACGAGGTGAGATCTTGCATGGAGCCCCAGGCCAAGGGATATTGACAGTTATTTTGTGTTTCTTCCATTTGCGAATAATCGCACCAACTGTTGTCACCTTCTCACCAAGCTGCTTGGCGATGGTCTTGTAGCCCATTCCAGCCTTGTGTAGGTCTACAATCTTGTCCCTGACATCCTTGGAGAGCTCTTTGGTCTTGGCCATGGTGGAGAGTTTGGAATCTGATTGATTGATTGCTTCTGTGGACAGGTGTCTTTTATACAGGTAACACACTGAGATTAGGAGCACTCCCTTTACGAGTGTGCTCTTAATCTCAGCTCATTACCTGTATAAAAGACACATGGGAGCCAGAAATCTTTCTGATTGAGAGGGGGTCAAATACTTATTTCCCTCATTAAAATGCAAATCAATTTATAACATTTTTGACACGCGTTTCTCTGGATTTTTTTGTTGTTATTCTGTCTCTCACTGTTCAAATTAACCTACCATTAAAATTACAGACTGATAATTTATTTTGTCTGTGGGCAAACATACAAAATCAGCAGAGTGCTGGATGACCTTTCTTTGTATGCACAGGGTGTCATGTCTCCAAAATACTAAATAAATGACCACCCATAGAATTAGGAATTAGAATACTTAATAATTATAGTGGGATCTCAATGTGACCACAAGACTCTCTTTGGTCCATGCGTATCTAACAGACTCTCTTTGGTCCATGCGTATCTAACAGACTCTCTTTGGTCCATGCGTATCTAAGGACCAGACGCTTGCGTGGACTAGAGCTAGTTTATATAAAGTGCTCAAAAGTCGTTGACACCCAAAACCAAAAGAAACAAGGGATAGCACCCCTTCGGACAGCAGGGGGCGCCCTGCCTCTCTCTCACCTGGCCAGACCCACTGCCTCTCTACGGACCCCTGCTGCCCCTGCTACCTGGATACAAACCAGACATAGCAGCTTCTTCAACAAGCAACACACTTCCTTTCCACATTACTCTATCAAGCGAAGAAATGGAATCATTGTAATATTAGCTGACATCAGCTCTGATACAGTATGTGCTCAACCGTCACTATAATGGTGCTGTTCTTCATACTTGACTCTGATCTATGAATTGAATCTCTCGATACTGCCCCACTATTACCAGAGACGGCACTATAATATAGACCAGGGATGGGCAACTTTGATGGGGGTTCCAGTCGGAACTCAGTCGGGGGGAGAAATTGATCCGCGGGCCTGCAAAAGGCCAGTTGCCCATCCCTGATATAGACATAACTACTTGAGCATTTTAATAGGACTCACTTAAAAAAGCCTGAGCTCGCTAAGTGAGACTTGATCACAGTGGGTGAACCTGTCAAACGGAGAGCTTCCATGGGTGTCTGTCAGCACAGCACAGCACAGGCAGCCTCACTCTCTCCTTCAGCTTCTCTCTGAGATAATTACCCATGCTACATCTGTCCCCACCAGCTCCGTCTCAGCCTATGCAAGAAAACCCAAACACACACCCAACGTTCCTGACTTTATTAACCTGCCACCTTCAGTTGACACTCTCAGCATAATATTTGTATTTATACATACTCAAGAGAAGTTGCTACTTTAATTGCGTTGCATCTCCAGACTTATCATTGGAAATTGTATGCCTCTTAAATAGTTGAGAAACTGCTTTGGTGTACAGTGATCCCTCGCCACTTCGCGGTTCACTTATCGCGGATTCGCTATTTCGCGGATTTTCATAATGCATTTTTTTTTTTTTTTTGGTGCATTGTGCTCTGCATTCTGATTCGCTAAAAACTCACTCCCGCTTCTTGTATCAAAACATGCTACGAATTGTGCTATCATTTTGTCGTCTCGTGCAGTTATGTGTACGTACATAAAACAGCTTGGCAAATTTACATTAAGTTGGCCAAATTATCTTGTAATTTCGAACATCTTCTAAACCCATAATGTCGACGAAACGGCCTACACGTGAGTCACTGTATTTGTATACATGTAATAGTTGCTAATTGTAAAAAAAAAAAAGTTTTCTATTTCGCGGATTTCACTTATCGCGGGTCATTTTCGGAACGTAACCCCCGCGATAAACGAGGGATTACTGTATACTATGATGTTTCAGAACACTTTTTAAAGATTTTGGTGGCAAATTATTCTTTAGCAGTGGGGTTTCAAAACTGACTGACATCTTGTTGAATTGATTTGGACAGACTACTTTCTTTTTTTTTATAGGAAAAGGTACACTTTTCCACAAGATGTCAAATGTCAGAATTGTCACTAGATTCTATGTTAACTTAAGTGTGTGATCTTTAGCACATAAGGTAGGCTAAAACTGAGACTGATGTGATGCTGTGTACTACACGGAACAGAAAACCATTCAATGGGTGACAGTATGAAAAATGTATGCACTCACTAACTGTAAGTCGCTCTGGATAAGAGCGTCTGCTAAATGACTAAAATGTAAATGTAAAATGGGATCAAATACTTTATTCCCTCACTGTAGTACCCATATCTAGGAAAACCAACGTTCCAAAGGCTGGGCCTAATATAGTGTATAAGAGGTCATACAATACGTAGTGATTCTTATGTTGATGATGTAAAGAATATTTGCTGGTCTGTGGTGTGTAATGAGGAGTAACCAGCTGCTGCACTTGACACATTTATGAAATTTCTTATTCCAGTTACTAATAAGCATGCACCCATTAAGAAAATGACTGTAAAAATGGTTAAATCCCCTTGGATTGATGAGGAATTGAAAAATTGTATGGTTAAGAGGGATCAGGCAAAAGGTATAGCAAACAAGTCTGGCTGCACAACCGATTGGCAAACATACTGCAAATTGAGAAATCATGTGAATAAACTGAATAAAAAGAAGACGAAGAAACTACGCTATGAAACAAAGATAAATGACAAAGAATGATAGTGAAAAGCTTTGGAGCACCTTAAATGAAAATTTGGGCAAAAAGGCAAACTCAGCGCCATCATTCATTGAATCAGATGGCTCATTCACCACAAAACCCACTGATATTGCCAACTACTTTAATGATTTTTTCATTGGCAAGATTAGCACTTAGGTATGACATGCCAGTAACAAACGCCGACACTTCACATCCAAGTATAACTGAAAAAATTATGAAAGACAAGCACTGTAATTTTGAATTCCGTAAAGTGAGTGTGGAAGAGGTAAAAAAATGGTGGATCAACAATGACAAGCAACCGGGGTCTAACTACTTGGATGGAAAATGATTGAGGATAATAGCGGACGATATTACCCCTCCTATTTGCCATATCTTTAATATGAAAGTGTGTGCCCTCAGGCCTGTTGGGAAGCAAAAGTCATTCCGCTACTCAAGAATAGTAAAGCCCCCTTTACTGGCTCAAATAGCTGACCCATCAGCCTGTTACCAACCCTTAGTAAACTTTTGGAAAAAATGGTGTTTGACCAGATACAATGTTATTTTACAGTAAACAAATTGACAACAGACTTTCAGCACGCTTATAGGGAAGAACATTCAATAAGCACAGCATTTACACAAATGACTGATGATTGGCTGAGAGAAGTTGATGATAAAAATAATGTAGGGGCTTTTTTGTTAGACTTCAGCACGGCTATTGACAGTATCGATCATAGTCTGCTGCTGGAAAAACGTACAGTTGAAGTCGGAAGTTTACATTCACCTTAGCCAAATACATTTAAACTCACAATTCCTGACATTTAATCCTAGTAAGAATTCCCTGTCTTAGGTCAGTTAGGATCATCACTTTATTTTAAGAATGTGAAATGTCAGAATAATAGGAGAGAGATTGATTTATTTCAGCTTTTATTTCTTTAATCACATTCCCAGTAGGTCAGAAGTTTACATACACTCAATTAGTATTTGGTAGCATTGCCTTTAAATTGTTTAACTTGGGTCAAACGTTTCGGGTAGCCTTCCCCAAGCTTCCCACAATAAGTTGGGTGAAATTTGGCCCATTCCTCCTGACAGAGCTGGTGTAACTGAGTCAGGTTTGTAGGCCTCCTTGCTCGCACACGCTTTTTCAGTTCTGCCCACAAATCTTCTACAGGATTGAGGTCAGGGCTTTGTGATGGCCACTCCAATACATTTACTTTGTTGTCCTTAAACCAAAGTACGATCTTTGTCCCCATGTGCAGTTGCAAACCGTAGTCTGGCTTATTTATGGCGGTTTTGGAGTAGTGGCTTCTTCCTTGCTGAGTGGCCTATCAGGTTATGTCGATATAGGACTCGTTTTACTGTGGATATAGATACTTTTGTACCTGTTTCCTACAGCATCTTCACAAGGTCCTTTGATGTTGTTCTGGGATTGATTTGCACTTTTCGCACCAAAGTTCATTTATCTCTAGGAGACAGAACGCGTCTCCTTCCTGAGCGGTATGACGGCTACGTGGTCCCATGGTGTTTATACTTGCGTACTATTGTTTGTACAGATGAATGTGGTACCTTCAGGCGTTTGGAAATTGCTCCCAAGGATGAACCAGACTTGTGGAGGTGTAAAAAAAAAATCAGAGGTCTTGGCTGATTTCTTTAAATTTTCCCATGATGTCAAGCAAAGAGGAACTGAGTTTGAAGGTAGGCCTTGAAATACATCCACAGGTACACCTCCAAATGACTCAAATGATGTCAATTAGCCTATCAGAAGCTTCTAAAGCCATGACATCATTTTCTGGAATTTTCCAAGCTGTTTAAAGGCACAGTCAACTTACCGTATGTAAACTTCTGACCCACTAGAATTGTGATACAGTGAATTATAAGTGAAATAATCTGTCTGTAAACAATTGTTGGAACAATTACTTGTGTCATGCAAAAAGTAAATGTCCTAACTGACTTGCCAAAACTATAGTTTGTTAACAAGACATTTGTGGAGTGGTTGAAAAACAAGTTTTAATGACTCCAACCTAAGTGTACAGTCGTGGTCAAAAGTTTTGAGAATGACACAAATACTAATTTTCACAAAGTCTGCTGCCTCAGTTTTGATGATGGCAATTTGCATATACTCCAGAATGTCATGAAGAGTGATCAGATGAATTGCAATTAATTGCAAAGTCCCTCTTTGCCATGAAAATGAACTTCATCCCAAAAAAACATTTCCACTGCATTTCAGCCCTGCCACAAAAGGACCAGCTGACATCATGTCAGTGATTCTCTCGTTAACCCAGGTGAGAGAGTTGACGAGGACAAGGTTGGAGATCACTCTGTCATGCTGATTGAGTTAGAATAACAGAATGGAAGATTTAAAAGGAGGGTGGTGCTTGAAATCATTGTTCTTACTCTGTTAACCATGGTTACCTGCAAGGAAACATGTGCTGTCATCATTGCTTTGCACAAAAAGGGCTTCACAGGCAAGGATATTGCTGCTAGTAAGATTGCACCTAAATCAACCATTTATCGGATCATCAAGAACTTCAAGGAGAGAGGTACATTTGTTGTGAAGAAGGCGTCAGGTCGCCCAAGAAAGTCCAGCAAGCGCCAGGACCGTCTCCTAAAGTTGATTCAGCTGCGGGATCGGGGCACCACCAGTGCAGAGCTTGCTCAGGAATGGCAGCAGGCAGGTGTGAGTGCATCTGCACGCACAGTGAGGCAAATACTTTTGGAGGATGGCCTGGTGTCAAGAAGGGCAGCAAAGAAGCCACTTCTCTCCAGGAAAAATATCAGGGACAGACTGATATTCTGCAAAAGGTACAGGGATTGAACTGCTGAGGACTGGGGTAAAGTCATTTTCATAAAGTCATTATGAATCCCCTTTCCGATTGTTTGGGTCATCCGGAAAACACCTTGTCCGGAGAAGACAAGGTGAACGCTACCATCAGTCCTGTGTCATGCCAACAGTAAAGCATCCTGAGACCATTTATGTGTGGGGTTGCTTCTCAGCCAAGGGAGTGGGCTCACTCACAATTTTGCCTAAGAACACAGCCATGAATAAAGAATGGTACCAACACATCCTCCGAGAGCAACTTCTCCCAACCATCCAAGAACAGTTTGGTGACGACCAATGCCTTTTCCAGCATGATGGAGCACCTTGCCATAAGGCAAAAGTGATAACTAAGTGGCTCAGGGAACAAAACATCAACATTTTGGGTCCATGGCCAGGAAACTCCCCAGACCTTAATCCCATTGAGAACTTGTGGTCGATCCTCAAGAGGCGGGTGGACATACAAGAACCCACAAATTCTGACAAACTCCAAGCATTGATTATGCAAGAATGGGCTGCAATCAGTCAGGATGTGGCCCAGAAGTTAATTGACAGCATGCCAGGGCAGATTGCAGAGGTCTTGAAAAAGAAGGGTCAACACTGCAAATATTGACTCTTTGCATAAACTTAATGTAATTGTCAATTAAAGCCTTTGACACTTATGGAATGCTTGTAATTGTACTTCAGTATACCATAGTAACATCTGACAAAAATATCTCATAACACTGAAGCAGCGAACTTTGTGAAGACCAATACTTGTGTCATTCTCAAAACTTTTGACCATGACTGTATGTATACTTTCGACTTCAACTGTATGTGTTATGGCTTTACACCCCCTGCTATATTGTGGTTAAAGAGTTACCGGTCTAACAGAACACAGAGGGTGTTCTTTATTGGAAGCCTCTCCAACATAACCCAGGTAGAATCAGGAATTCCCCAGGGCAGCTGTCTAGGCCCCTTACTTTTTTAAATATTTACTAACGACATGCCACTGGCTTTGAGTAATGCCAGTGTGTCTACGTATGCGGATGACTCAACACTATACACTTCAGCGACTGAAATGACTGCCACTTAACAAAGAGCTGCAGTTAGTTTCAGAATGTGTGGCAAGGAATACGTTAGTCCTAAATATTTCAAAAACTAAAAGCATTGTATTTGGGACAAATCATTCACTAAACCCTAAACCTCAACTAAATCTTGTATTGAATAATGCGGAAATTGAGCAAGTTGAGGAGACTAAACATCTTGGAGTAACCCTGGATGGTAAACTGTCATGGTCAAAACATATTGATACAACAGTAGCTAGGATGGAGAGAAGTATGTCCATAATAAAACGCTGCTCTGCCTTCTAAACAACACTATCAACAAGGCAGGTGATGGGGAATCCATGTATTTGCGTGATTTGTTTAATATTAATAGTTAATAATTAATATGCTTAACAATAGTAGAGACATTTCTTAACTACCAACGCTGTGCTTTTCATAAGGAGGGTTCCCTCTAGCTCCCTGCAGCTGGTCTGGGCGTGTAGTCAAGGACATGGGATTGAGATAAAAAAAATTACAATTGGCTCAGAACAGGGCAGCACGGTTGGCCCTTAAATGTACATGGAGAGCTAACATTAATAATATGCACGTCAATCTCTCATGGCTCAAAGTGGAGGAGAGATTGACTTCATCACTACTTGTTTTTGTAGGAAGTGTTGACAAGCTGAATGCACCGAGCTGTCTGTTTAAACTACTAGCACAAAGCTCGGACACCCATGCATACCCCACACGACATGCCACCAGAGGTCTCTTCACAATCCCCAAGTCCAGAACAGACTATGGCACAGTACTACATACAGCCATGACTACATGGAACTCTATTCCACATCAGGTAACTGATGCAAGCAGAAGAATCCGATTTTTTTTTTAAAGATAAAAATACACCTTATTGAACTGCGGGTACTGTGAAGAGACAAACACACACACAGGTACAGACACAGGCATACGCACACAAACGCTAGCACACGCACTCTACACACACGTACATTGTAATATTGTTGTATGTTAGTATTATACATGTTGTATTGTAGATACGTAGTGGTGTAATAATGTTATATAATGTACTGTTTTATCTTTTGTTTTATGTGTGATGTAAGTGCCTTAATGTGTTTGGACCCCAGGAAGAGTAGCTGCTGCCTCGGCAGGAGCTAATGGGGATCCCTAAAAAATACAAATACATGGTGGGTGGTTCTGAGTGTATTTGTATGTGTGTGCTGTCTGTGTCTGTCTGTGTATGTGTGTGTTGTCTGTGTGTGCGAGCATGCGTGTGTGTGCATGTGAATGTGTGTGCGACCTACCTGGCCACGTGGTTAATGACAGGGGAGAAGTGTGTGGGTCCATAGAGTCGAACAGACTTGAGGCTTTGGTAGTAAGCCTCCATCACCCCCTCTATCCCAATGCAGTACGGATTCTGGGGGTTCCCATTCTGCACAGACACACAAAGAACAAACAATATAGGAATACATTAATTGATTATCAATGAATCAATCAATCACATTGATTTAAAAGCACATTGTACACTACCGTTCAAAAGTTTGGGGTCACTTAGAAATGTCCTCATTTTCGAAAGAAAAGCAATTTTTTTGTCCATTAAAATAACATCAAATTGATCAGAAATACAGTGTAGACATTGTTAATGTTGTAAATGGCTATTGTAGCTGGAAACTGCTGATTTTTTTATGGAATATCTACATAGGCGTAAAGAGGCCCATTATCAGCAACCATCAGTCCTGTGTTCCAATGGCACGTTGTGTTTGCTGACCTTCTAGGCAGTTGCAAAGAAAAAGCCATATCTCAGACTGGCCAATAAAAATAAACGATTAAGATGGGCAGTCTGAGATATGGCTTTTTCTTTGCAACTCTGCCTAGAAAGTCAGCATCCCGGAGTCGCCTCTTCACTGTTGACGTGGAGACTGGTGTTTTGCGGTTACTATTTAATGAAGCTGCCAGTTGAGGACCTGTGGATGCACCTGTTTCTCAAACTAGACACTCTAATGTATTTGTCCTCTTGCTCAGTTGTGCACCGGGGCCTCCCACTCCTCTTTCTATTCTGGTTAGAGCCAGTTTGCGCTGTTCTGTGACGGGAATAGTACACAGCGTTGTACGAGATCTTCAGTTTCTTGGCAATTTATCGCATGGAACTGCATTCATTTCTCAGAACAAGAATAGACTGACAAGTTTCAGAAGAAAGTTATTTGTTTCTGGCCATTTTGAGCCTGTAATCAAACCCACAATTGCTGATGCTCCAGATACTCAACTAGTCTCAAGAAGGCCAGTGTTATTGCTAATTTAAATCAGCACAACAGTTTTCAGCTGTGCTAACATAATTGCAAAAGTGTCACATGATCTCAGTATATATACACCTGTTCTGAACGGCTCCAGAGTCTGCAACACCACTAAGCAAGGGGCACCACAAAGCAAGCGGCACCATTTTGTATTTTTTTATTTCACCTTTATTTAACCAAGTAAGCCAGTTGAGAACAAGTTCTCATTTACAACTGCGACCTGGCCAAGATAAAGCAAAGCAGTGCGATAAAAACAACAACACAGAGTTACATATGGGGTAAAACAAAACATAAAGTCAAAAATACAACAGAAAATATATATACAGTGTGTGCAAATGTAGCAAGTTATGGAGGTAAGGCAATAAATAGGCCATAGTGCAAAATAATTACAAATAGTATTAACACTGGAATGATAGATGTGCAAGAGATGATGTGCAAATAGAGATACTGGGGTGCAAATGAGCAAAATAAATAACAATATGGGGATGAGGTAGTTGGGTGGGCTAATTTCAGATGGGCTGTGTACAGGTGCAGTGATCGGTAAGGTGCTCTGACAACTGATGCTTAAAGTTAGTGAGGGAGATAAGAGTCTCCAGCTTCAGAGATTTTTGCAGTTCGTTCCAGTCATTGGCAGCAGAGAACTGGAAGGAATGGCGGCCAAAGGAGGTGTTGGCTTTGGGGATGACCAGTGAGATATACCTGCTGGAGCGCATACTACGGGTGGGTGTTTCTATGGTGACCAATGAGCTAAGATAAGGCAGGGATTTGCCTAGCAGTGATTTATAGATGGCCTGGAGCCAGTGGGTTTGGCGACGAATATGTAGTGAGGACCAGCCAACAAGAGCGTACAGGTCACAGTGGTGGGTAGTATATGGGGCTTTGGTGACAAAACGGATGGCACTGTGATAGACTACATCCAATTTGCTGAGTAGAGTGTTGGAGGCTATTTTGTAAATGACATCGCCAAAGTCAAGGATCGGTAGGATAGTCAGTTTTACGAGGGCATGTTTGGCAGCATGAGTGAAGGAGGCTTTGTTGCGAAATAGGAAGCCGATTCTAGATTTAACTTTGGATTGGAGATGCTTAATGTGAGTTTACAGTCTAACCAGACACCTAGGTATTTGTAGTTGTCCACATACTCTAGGTCAGACCCGTCCAGAGTAGTGATTCTAGGTCGGGTGGGCGGGTGCCAGCAGCGTTCGATCGAAGAGCATGCATTTAGTTTTACTAGTGTTTAAGAGCAGTTGGAGGCTACGGAAGGAGTGTTGTATGGCATTGAAGCTCGTTTGGAGGTTTGTTAATACAGTGTCCAATGAAGGGCCAGATGTATACAAAATGGTGTCGTCTGCGTAGAGGTGGATCTGAGAGTCACCAGCAGCAAGAGCGACATCATTGATATACACAGAGAAAAGAGTCGGCCCAAGAATTGAACCCTGTGGCACCCCCATAGAGACTGCCATAGGTCCATACAACAGGCCCTCCGATTTGACACATTGAACTCTATCTGAGAAGTAGTTGGTGAACCAGGCGAGGCAGTCATTTGAGAAACCAAGGCTATTTAGTCTGCCAATAAGAATGCGGTAGTTGACAGAGTCGAAAGCCTTGGCCAGGTCGATGAAGACGGCTGCACAGTACTGTCTATTATCGATCGCGGTTATAATATCGTTTAGGACCTTGAGCGTGGCTGAGGTGCACCCATGACCAGCTCGGAAACCGGATTGCGTAGCGGAGAAGGTACGGTGGAATTCGAAATGGTCGGTTATCTGTTTGTTAACTTGGCTTTCAAAAACTTTCGAAAGGCAGGGCAGGATGGTTCTAGAGTGTCACCCCCTTTGAAGAGGGGGATGACTGCGGCAGCTTTCCAGCTCAGTGCAGTGGGCAGCTGGGAGGAGGTGCTCTTATTCTCCATGGACTTTACAGTGTCCCAAAACTTTTTGGAGTTAGTGCTACAGGATGCACATTTCTGTTTGAAAAAGCTAGCCTTTGCTTTCCTAACTGCTTGTGTATATTGGTTCCTAACTTCCCTGAAAAGTTGCATATCGCGGGGGCTATTCAATGCTAATGCAGTACGCCACAGGATGTTTTTGTGCTGGTCAAGGGCAGTCAAGTCTGAGGAGAACCAGGGGCTATATCTGTTCTTAGTTCTGAATTTTTTGAATGGGGCATGCTTTTTTAAGATTGAGAGGAAAGCACTTTTAAAGAACAACCAGGCATCCTCTACTGACGGAATGAGATCGATATCCATCCAGGATACCTGGGCCAGGTCAATTAGGAAGGCCTGCTCGCTAAAGTGTTTTAGGGAGCGTTTGACAGTGATGAGGGGTGGTAGTTTGACCGCAGATCCGTTACGGACGCAGGCAATAAGGCAGTGATGGCTGAGATCCTGGTTGAAGACAGCGGAGGTATATTTAGAGGGTAAGTTAGTCAGGATGATATCTATGAGGGTGCCCATGTTTACGGATTTAGGGTTGTACCTGGTAGGTTCCTTGATAATTTGTGTGAGATTGAGGGCATCTAGTTTGGATTGTAGGATGGCCGGGGTGTTAAGCATATCCCAGTTTAGGTCACCAAGCAGTACGAACTCTGAGGATAGATGGGGGGCAATCAATTCACATATGGTGTCCAGGGCACAGCTGGGGGCTAAGGGGGTTCTGTAGCAAGCGGCAACAGTGAGAGACTTATTTCTGGAAAGGTGGATTTTTAGAAGTAGGAGCTCAAACTGTTTGGGCACAGACCTGGATAGTATGATAGAGCTCTGCAGGCTATCTCTACAGTAGATTGCAACTCCACCCCCCTTGGCAGTTCTATCTAGATGGAAAATGTTGAATTTTTGGTGGCCTTCCAAAGCCAGGATTCAGACACTGCTAGAACATCAGGGTTGGCGGAGTGTGCTAACGCAGTGAATAACTAAAAGGCTTCTGATGTTAACGTGCAGAAAACCAAGGCTTTTACGGTTACGGAAGTCAACAAATGATAGCTCCTGGGGAGTAGGAGTGATACTGGGGGCTGCAGGGCCTGGGTTAGCCTCTACATCACCAGAGGAACAGAGGAGGACTAGAATAAGGATACGGCTAAAGGCTTTAAGAACTGGTGTTCTAGTGTGTTGGGTACAAAGAATAAAAGGGGCAGATTTCCGGGCGTTGTAGAATAAATTCAGGGCATTATGTACAGACAAGGATATGGAAGGATATGAGTACAGTGGAGGTTAACCTAAGCGTTGGGTAACAATGAAAGAGATAGCATCACTGGAGGCACCGATTGAGCCGGTCTCGGCGTGTATGGGGGGTGGAACAAAGTCGCTATTTGAGGCAGTTTGAGAGGGACTTGGGGTTCTACAGTGAAATTGTATAATAAGAACTAACTGGAACAGCAATAGGCAAGGCATATTGACATGGGAGAGAGGCATAAAGCACAGGTGTTATTAGAGAGAGCTAAGACAACAACTGGTAATGGCGATGAAAGTTTGGGCTGAGGCTAAACAGATAAACAGGACAGGGTACCGTGTAAAGGAACAGTCCAGCAGGCATCAGCTGTGCAGCTGAGTGATCATAAGGTCCAGTGAACAGCAATATGTGAGTCCGAGAGCAGTTCGAATTGGTGCTACAGCACAGCGAGCAGGAAGCACGGCTGTTGTTTTCGTGTGCTAGCAGGCCGGGGCTAGCAGATGGATCTTCGTGGTCGTCGCGAGATGGATCTTCGTGGTCATCTTCGTGGTCGTCGCAAGTCTCCCGAGTGGCGCAGTGGTCTAAGGCACTGCATCGCAGTGCTAGCTGTGCCACAAGAGATCCTGGTTCGAATCCAGGCTCTGTCGTAGCCGGCCGCGACCGGGAGACCCATGGCTGACTCGAGGCTAGCTCAAGGCTGATTAGCCAACAACAACATCCATTTGGTTGCAGCTAGCTAGTTGCGATGTTCCGGTGTTAAGGTCCAGTGATTCAGTTATTCCGGCAGAAAATCTGATGTTCTGGGTGAAAACCGCTAATAGCAAGTAGCTAGTTAGCTAGTTAGCTGGCTAGCTAGTTTCAACTGGAGATTCTAGATAAAGGTGAGTAAATAATAGAATCCGTTCCACATTGAGTGAGGCGGGTTGCAGGAAAGTACACTGCTCAAAAAAATAAAGGGAACACTAAAATAACACATCCTAGATCTGAATGAATGAAATAATCTTATTAAATAGTTTTTTCTTTACATAGTTGAATGTGCTGACAACAAAATCACACAAAAATTATCAATGGAAATCAAATGTATCAACCCATGGAGGTCTGGATTTGGAGTCACCCTCAAAATTAAAGTGGAAAACCACACTACAGGCTGATCCAACTTTGATGTAATGTCCTTAAAACAAGTCAAAATGAGGCTCAGTAGTGTGTGTGGCCTCCACGTGCCTGTATGACCTCCCTACAACGCCTGGGCATGCTCCTGATGACGTGGTGGATGGTCTCCTGAGGGATCTCCTCCCAGACCTGGACTAAAGCATCAGCCAACTCCTGGACAGTCTGTGGTGCAACGTGGCGTTGGTGGATGGAGCGAGACATGATGTCCCAGATGTGTTCAATTGGATTCAGGTCTGGGGAACGGGCGGGCCAGTCCATAGCATCAATGCCTTCCTCTTGCAGGAACTGCTGACACACTCCAGCCACATGAGGTCTAGCATTGTCTTGCATTAGGAGGAACCCAGGGCCAATCGCACCAGCATATGGTCTCACAAAAAAATAAAAAAAATAAAAAAGGGGTCTGAGGATCTCATCTCGGTACCTAATGGCAGTCAGGCTACCTCTGGCGAGCACATGGAGGGCTGTGCGGCCCCCCAAATAAATGCCACCCCACACCATGACTGACCCACCGCCAAACCGGTCATGCTGGAGGATGTTGCAGGCAGCAGAACTTTCTCCATGGCGTCTCCAGACTCTGTCACGTCTGTCACGTGCTCAGTGTGAACCTGCTTTCATCTGTGAAGAGCACAGGGCGCCAGTGGCGAATTTGCCAATCTTGGTGTTCTCTGGCAAATGCTAAACGTCCTGCACGGTGTTGGGCTGTAAGCACAACCCCCACCTGTGGACGTCGGGCCCTCATACAACCCTCATGGAGTCTGTTTCTGACCGTTTGAGCAGACACATGCACATTTGTGGCCTGCTGGAGGTCATTTTGCAGGGCTCTGGCAGTGCTCCTCCTGCTCCTCCTTGCACAAAGGCGGAGGTAGCAGTCCTGCTGCTGGGTTGTTGCCCTCCTACGGCCTCCTCCACGTCTCCTGATGTACTGGCCTGTCTCCTGGTAGCGCCTGCATGCTCTGGAAACTACGCTGACAGACACAGCAAACCTTCTTGCCACAGCTCGCATTGATGTGCCATCCTGGATGAGCTGCACTACCTGAGCCACTTGTGTGGATTGTAGACTCCGTCTCATGCTACCACTAGAGTGAAAGCACCGCCAGCATTCAAAAATGACCAAAACATCAGCCAGGAAGCATAGGAACTGAGAAGTGGTCTGTGGTCACCACCTGCAAAACCAGTCCTTTATTGGGGGTGTCTTGCTAATTGCCCATAATTTCCACCTGTTGTCTATTCCATTTGCACAACAGCATGTGACATTTATTGTCAATCAGTGTTGCTTCCTAAGTGGACAGTTTGATTTCACAGAAGTGTGATTGACTTGGAGTTACATTGTGTTGTTTAAGTGTTCCCTTTATTTTTTTGAGCAGTGTATATTTAGTAGAAGGATGAAAAGTGTGATAGGGAAATATATGCGTAAAATAAAAATAAAATAAAAAAACTGGCTATTTACACGGACACACAACAGAGAACACGACCGCACTGCTACGCCATCTTGGATCATCCATGAAGAACAAGGAGCTCTTCAAACAGGTCAGGGACAAAGTTGTTGAGAAGTACAGATCAGTGTTGGGTTATAAAAAAGTATATCCGAAACTTTGAACATCCCACAGAGCACAAAATTGAAAGACTATGGCACCACAACAAACCTGCCAAGAGAGGGCCCACCTAATCGCACGGACCAGGCAAGGAGGGCATTAATCAGAGAGGCAACAAAGAGACCAAAGATAACCCTGAAGGAGCTGCAAAGCTCCACAGCGGAGATTGGAGTATCTGTCCATAGGACCACTTTAAGCCGTACACTCCACAGAGATGGGCTTTACGGAAGAGTGGCCAAAAAAAAGCCATTGCTTAAAGAAAGAAACGTTTGGCAAACACGTTTGGCAAACACATTTGTCATTCGCCAAAAGGCATGTGGGAGACTCCCCAAATTTATGGAAGAAGGTACTCTGGTCAGATGAGACTAAAATTGAGCTTTTTGGCCATCAAGGAAAACGCTATGTCTGGCGCAAACCCAACACCTCTCATCACCCCGAGAACACCATCCCCACAGTGAAGCATGGTGGTGGCAGCATCATGCTGTGGAGATGTTTTTCATTGGCAGGGACTGGGAAACTGGTCAGAATTGAAGGAATGATGGTGCTAAATACAGGGAAATTCTTGAGGGAAACCTGTTTCAGTCTTCCAGAGATTTGAGACGGAGGTTCACCTTCCAGCAGGACAATGACCCTAAGCATACAGCTAAAGCAACACTCGAGTGGTTTAAGGGAAACCATTTAAATGTCTTGGAATGGCCTAGTCAAAGCCCAGACCTCAATCCAATTGATAATCTGTGGTATGACTTAAAGATTGCTGTAAACCAGCGGAACCCATCCAACTTGAAGGAGCTGTAGCAGTTTTGGCTTGAAGAATGGGCAAAAGTCCCAGTGGCTAGATGTGCCAAGCTTATAGAGACATACCCCAAGAGACGTGTAGCTGTAATTGCTGCCAAAGGTGGCTCTACAGAGTATTGACTTTGGGGGGGGGGGGGGGGGGGGGGGGGGGGGTGAATAGTTATGCACGCTGAAGTTGTCCGTTTTTTTTGTCTTATTTCATGTTTGTTTCACGAGAACAAATATTTTGCATCTTCAAAGTGGTAGGCATGTTGTGTAAATCAAATGATACAAACACCCAAAAAATCCATTTTAATTCCAGGTTGTAAATAGGAAAAATGCCAAGGGGGGTGAATCCTTTCGCAAGCCACTGTATACTCCCTATCTCTTCTTCCTTGTCCCTCTAGTATCCTCTCTCTCCCTCTCTCCCTCCCCCCATGTATCACCTTGTTAAAAGGCTGACTCAGTAAATTCTTAATGCTTCGATTAACTCTCCTTGAGTGTTACCCAACTGAGCAGCTGGAATGGCTGCCGGCGCCCGGGGCTGCATGGGCATCACATCTGGATAGGAACCTATACGTTCTAAATGGCACCCCATTCCCTATATAGTGTACTACGTATGAACAAAGCCTAATACTTTAAATCAGAGGATGGGCTCATTGTAATGTCTGGAGTGTAATGGGAACCATGTTTTAAATACCTTTCCATTCATCCCATTCCAGTCATAACAATGAGCCTGTCCTCTGAATTCTCCCTCCACCGGTCCAGAACCGGGATGGTCGTGAGACTGGCAGGTAAAAAGGATGGTGGGATGGAGGGAGATTACATGTACATTTTGGACAGTTAGCAGCTCGGGGATTCAAAACAGCAACTTTTCAGTTACGGGTTCTTAACTAGGCTATCAGCCTCCCTAGATGGAGGGGGTGTCTCCAGTCTCCTCACCAGGGCGAACTCGTGCGAGACCTGTCCGTCTGGGGGCAGCTTGGCTCCGAAGCCCAGTGCAGGGAACATCTTGTCACTGTCGTAGTCCTGGATAATCTCCCCTACGGCTCTCAGAGCCATGGCATAGGCATTCAGCTGGTACGGACTCATGTAGTGTAGAGAGGTGGGCTGGGAGGGGTTGCCTGAAATCGAACATAATACAATACAACTGAGCTCAGAGCGGGTCAGCAGGGAGAATTTTTATTTTCAATGTCAAGACAAGTACACATGATATGAACTAGTTTTGTAACAGAGACTTGTATGGTATTGTAGCTAGAAGGTTGCCAATTCAAAATTGATGTCAAGAAAACCTTGCTGCCACACATGCAGAGGGTTCTCAAGTGCTAAACTACTCACCATTTGATGCTGTGAAATCAATTGCCACTGTGAAACTAATTTGAGTCCTACAAGACAAAAAAACAAGGAAGATATTAAACATAAATCATGCAAGATTCAATTACACCATAATTCAAAGCGATCTCACTAACTCAATTAATTGACAAGGGGGTTATAACTAATCATTAATTGCAACATGAATATAGGCCTATGGGCTGATTAGTAATCCACTCAGCTATGAGTTTGTTCCTCCTTTCCATTACCACACTAGTGATGTAAGTGAGCCTAGCGCTAGATAAAGAGGTTACGATGGAAATCGTTTGTCAAATTAACATATTCCTATTGCTGTAATACATAATGTAAAGCTGCTTGGAAGCAAAACAAGCAAGCCAAGTTGGATGGGTACACAACACAATCAGAAAGCACAATATACAATAGAACGCTAGTACTAAATTATTCACTTGTAAACGTAATGCTCATCTAGGGATTATAGACATAAGATAAAGAGTGATGGTGTATCCAATGTGTCCCTATTCAAATAAAACTTTAATAAAAAATAAAAAACTTCAGGACGTACCCTCCTTTAATGTAATCCAGGAAGGTAAGTTCCATGTCCACCAGGCAGGACAGAAGGGTTACCTGGCAACATGTTCGGAGGTTAAAAGGATACTTTTTGAAGTTTTAGCTTATTTTCTACTTTACATGAAGCTTAAAACTTTATAAAAGTGATCTATCCCTTTAAAACACAAATCACATTTTATTTGTCATGTACACAGATTTGCAGGTGTTATAGCAGGTGCTGCGAAATGCTTATGTTACTAGATCCAACAGTGCAGTAGAATATCTCCCAAATACAATACAAATAAACAAATAATCCAAAAAATCTAAACAAGAAATCAAGAAATAAAAATCGTAGATATATTAGAGTGAGCATGTGTGAGAATCCAGAATATAAATATGTGGTGTGTATTGACAGTATATAATTAGGAAAATAAAATGGTATGTACAGTAGTATGTATATTAGGATGAGCTATGTTGAGAATATAGTATACATACACAGTGAGTAAACAACAGTATATAAACAGAATATGAGGTGACAAGTGTTTATATATACAGTGAAGGAAAAAAGTATTTGATCCCCTTCTGATTTTGTACGTTTGCCCACTGACAAAGAAATGATCAGTCTATAATTGTAATGGTAGGTTTATTTGAACAGTGAGAGACAGAATAACAACAACAAAATCCAGAAAAACACATGTCAAAAATGTTATAAATTGATTTGCATTTTAATGAGGGAAATAAGTATTTGACCCCTTCTCAATCAGAAAGATTTCTGGCTCCCAGGTGTCTTTTATACAGGTAATGAGCTGAGATTAGGAGCACACTCTTAAAGGGAGTGATCCTAATCTCAGCTTGTTACCTGTATAAAAGACACCTGTCCACAGAAGCAATCAATCAATCAGATTCCAAACTCTCCACCATGGCCATTCGCAAATGGAAGAAACACAAAATAACTGTCAATCTCCCTCGGCCTGGGGCTCCATGCAAGATCTCACCTCGTGGAGTTGCAATGATCATGAGAACAGTGAGGAATCAGCCCAGAACTACACGGGAGGATCTTGTCAATGATCTCAAGGCAGCTGGGACCATAGTCACCAAGAAAACAATTGGTAACACACTATGCCGTGAAGGACTGAAATCCTGCAGCGCCCGCAAGGTCCCCCTGCTCAAGAAAGCACATATACATGCCCGTCTGAAGTTTGCCAATGAACATCTGAATGATTCAGAGGAGAACTGGGTGAAAGTGTTGTGGTCAGATCAGACCAAAATTGAGCTCTTTGGCATCAACTCAACTCGCCGTGTTTGAGGAGGAGGAATGCTGCCTATGACCCCAAGAACACCATCCCCACCGTCAAACATGGAGGTGGAAACATTATGCTTTGGGGGTGTTTTTCTGCTAAGGGGACAGGACAACTTCACTGCATCAAAGGGACGATGGACGGGGCCATGTACCGTCAAATCTTGGGTGAAAACCTCCTTCCCTCAGCCAGGGCATTGAAAATGGGTCGTGGATGGGTATTCCAGCATGACAATGACCCAAAACACAAGGCCAAGGCAACAAAGGAGTGGCTCAGGAAGAAGCACATTAAGGTCCTGGAGTGGCCTAGCCAGTCTCCAGACCTTAATCCCATAGAAAATCTGTGGAGGGAGATGAAGGTTTGAGTTGTCAAACGTCAGCCTCGAAACCTTAATGACTTGGAGAATATCTGCAAAGAGGAGTGGGACAAAATCCCTCCTGAGATGTGTGCAAACCTGGTGGCCAACTACAAGAAACGCCTGACCTCTGTGATTGCCAACAAGGGTTTTGCCACCAAGTACTAAGTCATGTTTTGCAGAGGGGTCAAATACATATTTCCCTCATTAAAATGCAAATCAATTTATAACATTTTTGACATGCATTTTTCTGGATTTGTTTTGTTGTTATTCTGTATCTCACTGTTCAAATAAATGTAAAATTAAAATTATAGACTGATCTTGTCTTTGTCAGTGGGCAAACGTACAAAATCAGTAGGGGATCAAATACTTTTTTCCCTCACTGTACATGGGGTGTTAGTCTCAACGTGCAGGGCTGAGTACCGGGCAGGTAGCCGACTAGTGATGGCTGTTCAACAGTCTGATGGCCTGGTGATAGAAACGGTTTTTCAGTCTCTCGGTCCCGGCTCGGATGCACCTGTACCGTCTCTGTCTGCTAGATGGAAGCTGAGTGAACAGACCGTGGCTTCGGTGGCTGAGATCCTTATGATCTTCCTGGCCTTCCTTTGACAGCAAGTGCTGTAAATGTCCTGGAGGGCAGGCAGCGTGCCCCCCATGGTGCGTTGGGCTGACCACACCACCCTCTGGAGAGTCATGTGGTTGAGGGTGGTGCAGTTGCCATACCAGGCCGTACTGCAACCCGACAAAATGCTCTCAATGGTGCATCTGTAGAAGTTTGTGAGGGTCTTAGGGGCCATCCCGCACTTCAGGATTTCATTGGAAATACAGTAGTATCATTGTCACGCCCTGACTCAGGGGACGCTTAAATGTTGAGTCAGGGTGTGTATATTCTTTGTGGTGTTTTCTATGTTTTGATCTATTATGTGTAGATCTATGTTGGCCGGTGTGGTTCCCAATCAGAGGCAGCTGTAGCTCGTTGTCTCTGATTGGGGATCATACTTAGGCAGCCTATTGGCATTAGTGGGTTGTGGGATCTTGTTCCTTGTAAGGTATGTTGTGTGTTCTACCTTGGACTTCACATTTCGTTTTGGTTTGTTATTTTGTCGTGGGTTTATAAGTTAATAAACATGTACGTATATCACGCTGCGCCTTGGTCTGACCCGTCATTCAACGAACGTGACAATCATAATTATAACACCTACTTAAATATGGCACAACAACAATAGAGTTGGCTAAAAGACATACAGTACAATACTAAGCTACTAATTCAACTGTGACTCCTTTGGGCTATGAACAGGCGGAAAATAAGTGCAGAATTATATCCATAGCATGCATCCCAAGTGGTATCCTATTCCCTATATAGTGCAGTACTTTGACGAGGGCCCAGAGGGCTGTAGGGATTATGGTGTCATTTGAGACACAGCCATACAGCTAGGGTTGAAAGATAAGTGGCCTTTTCAAGTCAGAGTCTAAGAGGGTATCGACTCACTGTTCCTGAGTTGAGGTATTTCTTCTTCTTGCCTTTCTTCTTTGGATTTACCACCTGCAGAGAACAGAACATGGCTTGGTTCACTTTGTTGTGTCTTATTGATCTTGAGTTGAAAACAAAGCCAAGGCAACTGAAAGCCTGACTTAAAATGTGTTTTTTCTTCAATCAAAATGACTGCTTAGACCAGGGGTGTCATACTCATTTTGCCCTGGGGGCCGCATTCGGTCTTCAACAAGGTCCGGAGGGGCGCACTGAACATTTGTATATTTCCTCACCGACAAAATGTGCAAAACAAAAGTCCTCTATCCATCATTTTGGGAATTGTCTATGCTCCCTGACTGTCTAGCTTTCATTTCAGTGATTTTTAGCGAGCTGGACACAGTTTCGATTTTTGGTTTGAATCATTTGAAAGTATATTGAGTTTGTTTTCCCTCACCCCAAAAATAATTTACCCGTTACTCAAACCACCCGCGTGCCTGATTTGACCCCCTCGCGGGCCAGATATTTGACGCCCCTCTCCTAGACCTTGCAATACCACCCTCGAAGGCTCAATGTTTGGGTAAACGGTTAAGATAAGGGTGTGTGTGTGTGTGTGTGTGTGTGTGTGTGTGCGCTTGTATCACTATCCTTGTGGGGGCGTGCGTTAGTGTGTGTGTGAATGTGTGTGTGTATACCTGCTACAACATGTCTCACCTCGTAGCTGTGAAACTGTGACTGGCCTCTTGACATCTCCCTGTAGCTGGTATTGAATTCCCCAATGAAGTCATGGCTGGAAGAGTAAACACACACAGTGTCTCACACACCTGCTGAGGGGGTTTTCCAGCTGGGATCGCCTTTTTAGGAACAGATCCGATGGTTTAAACATTACTTTTCAAAATGCCTTTGCTGCAACATAGGTACATTGTTAATGTGACAAACTCCATCCCAGAGTGACACCAAGCAGCAAGTTTGTTTGCAATAATCTAACAGTAACCTACATTATGTAATGACACCCATGAAATACATAAACACAATTTCTGAGTGCAGACACTATTCATGTGGTTGCCCCTGGGGCAGTTACTATAGCAGAAGTGCAGATAATAAGTAGAGTGTGTGTGTATGTGTCTGAGACAGTACCCACCCTCCATCTCGGTCCCAATCATACACCTCCACTTTTATGCTCCTGAAGGAGAGAGAGAGAGAGAGAGAGCGAGAGAGAGATAGAAACTCCATTTGAAAAACCAATTAGTGTGTCTGATTGAGAATCTCTGCTGTTTAAAAGAGAGGTGCTCATCTGTGAAAGAGGATGGTCTGGCTCTAAGAGGGTCTGCTCTCAGAAAGGTGTCTGCTTTTGGGATTCAATGTGCTAAGGGAGTGAAAGTTATTTATAATAAGAGAAAATCTGACCTCTGACATGGAAATGGATGGCCCTCTCATGCCCCCTCAATTTGCGTCTTGGTTTTAACTTAACAGCCCTTCACTGACAAGGAGGTAAGCTATTTAAAGAGTGCATGATGGGTGGAGGAATTGACAGACAAATCTATAGATATAGCAGCCAGAGCCTAATTTCGTCTGTCAAACAGGTAGGCCTACCTCTTATTTCTTAAATAGGAAGAAATAGGATCCAACACAAAGCCCTCTTGTTAGTAAAGTCTAATTAAAATGACGTTGAAATGAATTATGCCTACTCAAATTTGCCTACTTTCAGCACCATGAGCTGTCCATTTCCGATTGATTGTGCCACGGCTGCTGCTTCAAGTTTCAGCACCACAATGTTATTTTGAGGTCAATAACTCTGATAAATATAGTATGGGCAAGAAACATATTGTTTTTAATCAAATTAATTATAGTAGAAGCAAGCTATCAAAGTTGACCTCCGGTCCTCCTTCTCATCTTTAGCAACTCCTCAAACTGAACAGAACATAGGCTATAGGCTAGTCGGCGTGCAAGACAGTGCATTTTTGGACTAGGCCAAAAAGTATTAATTATTTTCGGCAGAAACCTTTGACTCTCCTCCTGAACTGCCACCATAGCCCTACACAGCACAGCCATTGGTTAAGCAGCACACAAAAAAGTTTTTGATCAGCAAGAGCAGAGCAGGCCGGGGCTCTGGGTTGAATATCAATTGCAGTGTGTAATGCAGCCTAGTTTTATTTCCACCATCCCAGCAGCTACCTTAGAAATATAACTTTGCTCTGTGCTTCTCCGAGCATGCACTTTGTTGCCTATAGGCTATGGATCATTTGATTGAGACCACACTAAATAGCCTACAGGCACAATTTATATTGCGCTGCCAGCAGAGAATCAGAGATGAGGGGTGGCATCGGGCACACATCGATATATAGCCTAATAAGCAACTAATTCTAAAACACTGACAAATATAGAAATTTCATCAATAACAAATTACATGACCTTCAACTGGACTAGATTGCAGGAGTCACGGTCACAAAACGAACAATTGCAGCAGCAGCCACTGCTTTGTACCTGAATCCTCAAGTGGTTATAGAAATGGTTTGTGGTCAACTATAATGTACAGGAATACTGATGTCTATTTATTCATGTGTTGTGGTTTCTTAAGTACCACTTGGTTCTTAGTGATATAGGCAGACGTCACACCTACGAGGTCTGGCTAGCTCTGGTAACTCTAAGTGGATTGCAGTTATTATAGTAACAGATTGGATTTTACAGATCTTTTTTTTAAACCACATCTTAAACTGCTTTAACACTAGAACCGCTAAAGCAGTCATTTTGACTGCTGAGCAAATCCAGCTTTATGGATGTGACATTTGCACACAAAATGAGAAACAAAATGTCTCACAGAATTGACTTATCAAGCATAACTAAAAATATTGATGTGTATTTGTAGAACCCTATAGGGGAAGTGTAGACACAAAATTACAAAATTCTAAGTAATACCACTGTGAAGTTACGGAACCACGAAACTTGCGTTATGGATGTGATGCAAATGGACAGGCATATTTTGAGAGAATGGACACATCAGCAAAAGTCTGTGCATCTCAAAGTCTTAGGGTAAAATATTAATAGGCACTTTGAAAGTAAGGCTTGGCTACACACAAAAACAACTATGATGAAAATAAAAAAATGGTCATATATACTTTAGAGAGGAAAATGTACCGTTATGGATGCGACATTCTCCGTTACGGATGTTTAAAGATTTCTTCATCAAACTTAACATAATACTTTTGTTGTCATCTGAAAATGCAGTGTACCTCAAGGAACCAAGAAATCACCAATATCTTGAATTAGTTATTGCATAGGCTATCAAAGTGCACTCGTGGGTCCCGTCTTAACCAATCATAAATGCACAAATGTGCTAAGAAATGCATTTACAATTCTTTATTTGAAAATCTCTATTTTGATTGCGAATTAGAGTGCTGCATACCTCAACAATTATATTATATAGGTGTAAATATTTATAACACTAGAGGAAAATGTTATGATGTGACATTCTGCGTTATGGATGTGACTGGGTCCCAAAAGACAGACAGCAAATTATGACACTGCACTCCATTTCACAATTACAACGTTTTAGTAATTTCATTCTAGATCATTAATGACAGATGTATTATTAATCACCTACTGAGTAACAGAATAAACATGCAAAAACTAACTCAATTAAAAAAAAAATCTATAAACTCATGCTTTGTATTAATCTCACACCCTTTAGTCTGCTAGCACAGGCGCTATGAAATGATACCTCCTCCCCGTTGTCCAAAAAAGGACACAGGGACTGGACAACTTGACTTGCAGCCACCCAAGCCTTGTTGTCCTTGACTGGCAAGATGTACACAAATACCAAACATTAGGAACACCTTCCTAATTAAGTTGACCCCCTTCCCCTCCACAGGGATGCTGGCCCATGTTGACTCCAATGCTTCCCACAGTTGTGTCAAGTTGGCTGGATGTCCTTTGGTTGGTGGATCATTCTTGATACACACAGGAAACTGTTGAGTGTGAAAAACCCAGCAGCGTTGCAGTTCTTGACACAAACCGGTGCGCCTGGTATCCTACTACCATACCCCATTCAAAGACACTTGTATTTTTTGTCTTGCCCATTCACCGTCAATGGCATACATACACAATCCATGTCTCAATTGTATCAAGGCTTAAACATCCTTCTTTAACCTGTCTCCTCCCCTTCATCTACACTGATCTGAAGTGGATTTAACAAGTGACATCAATAAGGGATCATGGCTTTCACCTGGATTCACCTGGTCAGTGTATGTCATGGAAAGAGCAGGTGTTCTTAATGTTTTGTAGACTCAGTGTATACCTCTAACCCTAGACTCAGGGACTGATACACCCATTTCATTCCCTTGTTTATTTGAGCTAGCTGGACTCATTCCTCACTCATCCCTTATCATCTCTACTATATCTTGACGTATGTCATTATGTTGATGTCGTTCCTATGAAGGGTTAAACGTCTTCATTTTCGTTACGTGAAATGGTAAAGAAAAAAAAGAAAAAAAGTTTCATTAGATTATAACCTACCAGTGGCACAAGGTTTACACTTTCGTAGACATTTCTTGTCAGATCATAAAACTCAGCATGACCGGTGAAAGTTTATGGATTTTTAAGACCTTAATTATGTTTATGAATTTAAGACCTTTATTATGCCATGTGATCACATGCAATGCTCCAGTTAGCTGAACAACGCATGATTGCAGGTCATATGAAACGTGAGTACACCCGAAATAGATCACACACACAGAGAGATAAAGATTGCCCACTAGCTCCTTTGCTAACATGAAAACACTTTGGAAGCAGTAGGAAGGGCATTAACATTTTATCATGATTGCGTTATGCAGTGATGCTGACTAGTGAGTCATTGATCATGTTATGAAGAGTCCTTAACGGTCACATCCGTTACTCTTAGAACGAGTACTGACAAAGAGAAAAAGGAAACCAATTATAGGTCACCTAAGCCCTTGATGAAAGTTAGCTTTGCAAAGAAAGTTTGCATACAATCATACTCGAAACGCCTCCATAATAACAACCTTTCCTCAAAAACATTACGGATGTGACACTGCCTGTCCAAATCAGCGTTCTATCTTCACTAGACTGTAGAATTTTATACTAGCACTCAATGGACAAAAAATGGTTTGATATTGTTTCATTAACCTTCTGACTTGGTCAGAAACACAGGGGTACAGATGTGAGTACCAAAACAAGTTCTGTGAGCCACTGCCAAAAGCTATGAAACCTGGTTGACTGAAAATACTTATTTTGAGACTTTGTATCCTACTTTGTAGTAACAATAACATTCAATTTTGGCAAATATAAAAGGCCAAATGTAGTCTTTAGTTCAAAATACACACATTCAAGGTAAAAAATACACACATTCAAGGTAAATATGAAAGTAGTTTAATTAGGAAATAAGCTATTTAGTTTTTCATGCTCAGGTTGACCTTACCATGGAATTGCTCTGCTCATGAATTTTTGTATTTTATTACTCTGCCATTTCTTAAGTCATACTCCCCTTGTCCTTGACTTTTCCTAAATAAGTATATAACACATTGTTGGTGTTAGAATCTTAATATCACAAACAGAACTGGAGTTATAACCAGTTTTAGAGGGTTTTCCCTGTTACCCCTCCTTCTCCCAACAGTAGGGCCTGCTCCGCTCCTTGATACTCACCCCGATAATTGCCTAGAAACTGAACCTAAACTATACTGAAACTAATTTCACACATACTGTATAACAACAGATAAAATAAATTAAGTAAAGTATGATGGGGGAGAATGGGTGAGTTGTTGAGCGAGGGGAAGCCAACAATGCCTAATTATGTAATCACTAATTGTGAATGAAGAACAGGGCGGGCCATTCTATTGTATTGATCCATTCTTATTATAATCTTAAAATGGTATGTACCCTATATCAGTCAACTGAATCAAAGCAGTGTTTTCAGTCTACTCTGTCCTACTTGGAGTAGGCTACACAGTGAGAGCGTGGGTAATTGTACATGCTGAACGGCTTTCAATATCTGGGAAAATATCCACTTCAGGCAGCAGGTGAGTGAGTGTCGGAGAATGTGATGAGGAGGCTTGTGGAACCTTAAGTTGGCAAGGGAAGAAATGTCACCAGGGACCATTTCTTCCCTTCACTGTCATTGGCGAACAAGTTGCTTGCAAAGAAAACAAGTCTGGCCGGCACCATGAACAAAGTGAGACGGGAGCTAAATAAGGCACCTGCACAGCCGTTGTAGGGCTACTCCACAATGGTGCTGAAGAATGACAAGATGACGGGGATACAATTAAGAGAAAACTGGAGACTATTATGTACTATAACCAAACAAAGGTATATCTAAGTGTGTCAAGCAAGAGAAAGTTATGAAAATGTGGTCTACTGTTAGAACAAGGGCTAATAGCTAAATGATGCCATTACGTGAAGACGCACACAAGCACAATTAAAGGATAAATGCCGACATTCTGTACATTACCTTGGAAATCATGGACGAAGCCGCCGAGTCCCTTTGCGGAGTTCATTTTTCCAAGGTAATGTACAGAACGGAGGCATTTATTCCGCTTATAACACAGTTGCCAAAGAAAACAATATGAAAGCACACATTTACCGGTGGAAATAAAAAATGTTGTTTTATTTTAATTTTTATAAGAGAATTCATACTTTCTCATTTGATGTTTAGGCTACTGAAGTTTTCATTATTTGACCGTGGGTATTATTTGACCGCGGGTATATTTTTATTTTGTTATAGAAATAAGCTATTGCCGTGTTCCAGCACATATGCTTTCTGTTTCATAGTTGTAACAAAGGCACTCCACAAATATTTATTTTTTACATATAGCCTACGGTAACATACTGTAAATGAATGAAAATGCTATTGTGTTATTTGAAAACGTTACCCAAGGCCTTCATAATCACAACCAAATGGTTATTTTTGCGATAGCATTTATGAAATGTATGAATTACACTGTTGGACTGTTGCAGTCAGAGTGACTGCTCATTAGATTGAAGGGGGGGTCCCTCGAGGCCCAGTGGTTCTAGTGTTAACTGGAGTGCACTGTAGTGTAGTAATGTAGTGTAGAAGGAGGAAGTCACTACAAAAGGGACTCTCTCTGCCATTCTCATTTTTATTTCAAAGTGCTGAATCTATGCATCTGTTAGTTACCTGCATCTATGGTATGAGTTACCTGTCATAGTCTCCGTTGCACAGGGCCTTGACGGGGATCTTGAAGGCTTGCCACACTGGGTCCAGAGTGTTCTTCATCACCTCTGTCTTATGGCAGATAGTAAATCTAGAAACACACGCACACAAGCACACACACAATGGCTGTTAGGACCCTTTCAAGACAACATGTTGTTGTCAACGCCTACTTATTTCTTGCTCTATAAAAGTCAAAACAAAACAACAGCAGCTTCCTGTTCTTATACAGGATGCAGTGTGGCCATGTGGTCAGGGTGGGCATGCTGCTGTTGTGCCCCGGAGCTAGCCATTTAAACTGCTTCAGTAAATATCCAGCTGCACAAAAGCCAAACGTGTTAAGTGTAAGATAAGTGAGGCAGCTCGCATAAAAACATCTGCTGGGCAAATGTGTGTTTAACTCAGTCTCAACCACCCTCTATTTTCTTTACCCTTCATTTCTCCTCTCCTCTCTTCCTTTCTTTCACGTCCACTCATCCCTTACCACCTACACTCTCTGTGTATGTCTCGACAGGGACGTAGTATAGGGTACATAACATGAGTCTTATGAGTGGGCAGTATTATATACCATAAAGTCACCATATGGGTACAGTATTTGTTCTGTGTCTACATTTACATTTTAGTCAGTTAGCAGATGCTTTTATCCAGAGAGACATTCATCTTAAAATAGCTAGGTGGGACAACCACATATCACAGGCATAGAAAGTACATTTTTCCTCAATAAAGCAGCTATCAGTAGAATAAGAGTAGGATTATGTAAGATACTGTTTGAAGGGTTTAAGATGTTTTCAGAAGATGGGCAGGGACTCTGCTGTTCTAGCTTCAGGGGGAAGCTGGTTCCACTATTGGGATGCCAGGACAGAGAAGAGCTTGGACTGGGCTGAGCTGAGTGGGAGCTGCCCTCCCGTAGGGGTGGGAGGGCCAAGAGACCTGAGGTGGCAGAACGGAGTACTCGGGTTGTAGGGTTTGAGCATAGCCTGAAGGTAGGGACAGTTCCTCTTGCTGTTCTATAGGTAAGCACCATGGTCTTGTTGTGGATGCGAGATTCGACTGGAAGCTACAGACTTATTTTCCACTGTGTATGGGCAGAAAGGGGATACAACTGACATTCAACCGAAATGTGTCTTCCGCATTTAACTCAACCCCTCTGAATCAGAGAGGTGTGTGGGGCTGCCTTAATCGATGACCACGTCATCGGCACCCGGGTAGCAGTTGTTGTTGGGGGTTAACTGTCTTGCTCAAGGGCAGAATGGCAGATTTTTCCACCTTGCCGGCTCGGGGATTCGAACTAGCGACCTTTCGGTTACTGGCCCAACGCTCTTAACCGCTAGGCTACCTGCCGCCCTTCACACAGTACAGTATATATACTGTATGTAAACAAATATGATTTAATAACACTTTAATAATACAAATGTTAGCGGTTGTGAATTAATCAAGTTTTGATTAGATTTGTATGATGTTTTGTACAAAATGTAATAATAAATCAAAGCTTGTCGTGACGACTTACGATCCATCTTCGTTACCGCGGTAGAAGACCAGAAAAGGATCCGATTTCCCAAAGAAATCTTTCTTGTCCAACTTGTTCCCACAGAACTGCAGCATCACTGACTCCTAGAGAGAACAGGTTACAGATAGATGGAACAGACAGACAATCAAAACCACAGACTGGGAAAATAGCACATAATATTCAAATATTTTTTCTAATTCGTTTACATTTCGTGACCTGTTTTGATTGACTGGGTCCCTTAGTATTTAGAGAGTTATTTGTAGGAAAACAGGCAACAAGTCATTTTTTTGCTCCCATGTAGAGTATGTGGCTATGTATGATGGAATATCCACTGTTTAAAATGCTAAAGTTGTTCCATTTTGATGATGACTGTTCATTCAAACGGGAACACTTACAACAGCTGCATACTATGATTTCCTATTTATTTTTACACACAAAAACCACTCACCCTGCAATTGCTCAGCTCCTCTGCTCTCACTATGATGGTACCACACTTCTTCCCTGGAATCCCACTGTTAAAACACAAAAGAGAGAGACTAGAATCATCACTTCTGGCAGCGTTACTGTACATTTGTGTGTTGTTCATGGCACTCCGTCCATTTTTGTATTTTATTTTAGTTCACCTTTATTTATACAGGTAAGTCAATTAACAACCAATTCTTATTTACAATGACGACCTGTCCATCTAGCATGTCGTACATGAATCGTCAATACCTTCCTTGACAAAGATGAGGCCTGCCGTTTTGTGCAGAATGTCAACAGACAGAAAGAACTTGACCAAGTCTAAAAATAGACAAATGAATGCCAGAACCCAAAGGCTTGGTTTAGACTGGAGAGAGAGAGCAACATTGTTTTTCATGTGGCTAAGTAGAGCTATGTAATGTTGCTGGAATTATGCAATAATATGCATGGAGGAAAATAGATGGCAAATTGAAGTGAGTCTTTGAAATGCAGCCGGGGCTCTCGGAGGCACAGCGAGAGAAGCACTCACTGAAATGAACTGACTGGGTGAGCAGTGAGCACAAAACCTTGGCACTGGAGGGGAGGTGGGAGGTGGGAGGGGGACGACGACGACATAGCACGGGAAAGGGAGATGGAAAGAGACTGTGAGAGAGAGAGGAGGAGAGAGTCAGTGAAAGAGTGAATGAGTAGCTGAGTGTGATAGAGAGACACAAAAACAGAAAGGGAGGGAGAGATAGAAAGAGAATGAGCGAGAGAGAAAGGGACGGGGAGTAAGAGAGAGTGAGGGTATAGGAAAGAGGTGGCTGGATAAAGAAGACGAATGGCATTGAACTAACTATGCAGTTCATACAATTAAATGATCTACAGAGTTGATCTGGTTCCCTTTCAGTCAGTCAACTCGGTACAACACAGCTATGGGGAGTTCACATGCTAGCGCCCTCTACTGAAGAACATTAGAATCACGCCTGAGAAGGCCAATGAACACCGTGCCTCACCGGAAGTCCCGCCTTCCACAGGTGATAAACCCAAGTCACGGATTCATTCCTTCAAGTCTTCTGCTCTTCACCTCGAGCTGAGCAGAACAATTTAATCTATTCTTTAAAATAATCATGGGAACGCGAAATATCAGGGTTTACTCTAACTTAACATGGGCGTGCTCATCCTTCTGGAAATTGTGTGTTAAAGCTTGGTAACTGGCTTTGTGAGTTTCCTGCTGAATCTGTTAGTTATTCTTCTGCCTGTTTAGCCTGGCTAATTGGCGGAGTAATGTAACCAAAACGACGAAAGCTAACAAGCAGGGCTCGGGTTCAAGACCTTGTCGAAATAAATTAAAAGATACTCACATTTTGTTATCTGTTTCGACACGGTGCATGCTCCAGCTGCCCCCGCTCGGGTCAGCTTGCGTGCGGGACGGTGTCAGTAACAGTGGCTTGCACGCCGCTGTCACTGTTCCCCTAGTCAATGGTGCGCGCAGGTTCCCTTGGCAAACGTATGGAATTCTTATGGCTTCCTCTCACGGGTGCCCGTACCTCGGCTGGGTATGAGTTACGTGACCCAAGGATGATTTGGGCCTTTAGTCGGATCAAATGTCTTGTCTGCCTGGGCTGAGGCATGCGAAAGCTGACCTAGCTCAACCCGGTTGCTGTGCGCTCTGTCACCGGCTAAGGGAGGTGACTTGAAGGGAGAGAGCTGCCGGGTCGGTGGTCACGCCCGGCCGCATGTACCTGCCTCGGTCAAACACGTTTACCACTCTTCCCAAACTTGGCCGATGATCCGGTCTTATGTGGAGGGGATCAGGCTAGCTAAACAGCGCTGCATAGTGTGCTACCCAGGTTAGCTGACTCGTCAAGGCGAGCTAGCTAGTGTACTGCTACTGGTGATTCCTGCCTCCCATGGTGGAATTGATTGTGTAGCTCTCTCGTTTAGCATACATAAGTTCTACAGCTGCACCATGTCACTGCTCCCAGTGTAGCCCACAGTGTGCTTACGGCTGGGACAGGAGAGGGTCATTACGCAGCGTGCAGATTGCGCAATACCCGGGTACCACTGGCTTTCCATTCGGGTTGGAACTCTGGGTGGTCTGCCATGGGCCATTTCATTTGGTGTCCGCTACGGTCGGTATGGGGCGTGATTTCATATCCCAATAGCTGTGTTGTACGGAGTTGACCGACTGAAAGGGAACGTACAGTTATGGCTATAACTACTGTTCCCTGTAGGAGGGAAATTAGGTACAACACCTGTTTGGCCCCGCACCGCCCAGTTCTGGGCTCGATGAAGAGCGGTACTGAATTGAACGAACGTATCTGTGCCTCGGGTTTATCACGTGTGGAAGACGGGGCTTCCGGTGAGGCACACTGTTCATTGGCCTTGTCAGGATTGGTTCAAATGTTCTTCAGTAGAAGGCGCTAGTGCACAAACTCCCCATAGCTGTGTTCCTTGTTTCCCACCTTCAGGGAACAGTTAGTCATAACTGTACATTCTCACCTGTAGTCTAGAACAGGGACTACAAAATCTATACTCTTTTGGCTCACTTTCCCACCTTTAAGTGAAAAGAAAATATCTGGACCAGCACAGTATGGTGGGTATCACAGGACAATGTAAAAAGGGGTATACTTGTCATGTGAAATAGTATAATAAATGCTGTGTGACATCTCAATGCCTGTTTGTGGTGTGCCTCCTAAAATCATCACAGCCAGCATTGTTTAGTTCTGCACATATGCTCCTCCTTTGCTCTGCTCTTAATTTGTAAAATCTTCCTCCACTCCACCGAGCACAAGTGCCACGCTTTTGACTCGGCCGTCTTCATGTAAATAGAGGTGCCACTTGAAGATACAGTGGACCGGCTGCATACAAACACACACACACACACACAAAACACACACACTGAATGAGTGTAGCCTGAGATGATTATGTAACTCGATAACAGTGGCACAGTCTTATATCATCGTCTTGTGTTCCATTCTTCTGCAGACCCATTCAGCTGCAACTACCCAATGATTCATACATACATACTGTACATACATTTGCCACACACACACACCACACATGCACGCACACACACGCACGTGCATACATACAGAAACACACACACAAAATCATCTCAGGCACACACAAACACAGTGGGGCGAATGCCACCCCACTCACGGTTCACACATGAAGAACACCCTGCTCTCAGTGCCTCAGGAAGTAAAGAAATGGACCTCCAACACATTGCATGCGTCCCAAATAGCACCCTATTCCCTATATAGTGCACTGCTTTTGACCAGACCCCTACTGGCCCAGGTCAAAAGTAGTAAGTATACAGTAGTAGTATAAAGGGAATAGGGTGCCATTTGGGACGCATACATTTTCCTCTTTGCCCTTAAAACCATTAGTGGAAGTGACAGAGGGCCTCCTAACACCATAACAAATCTGCTTCAAAATACCAGGCCATATTGTACTGTATGTTACAATATACTGGAATACATCACTGAAGATACAGCATGTACAGTCGGTCAAAAGTTTTGAGAATGACACAAATATTAGTTTTCACAAAGTCTGCTGCCTCAGTTTTGATGATGGCAATTTGCATATACTCCAGAATGTCATGAAGAGTGATCAGATGAATTGCAATTAATTACAAAGTCCCTCTTTGCCATGAAAATGAACTTAATCCCCAAAAAACATTTCCACTGCATTTCAGCCCTGCCACAAAAGGACCAGCTGCCATCATGTCAATGATTCTCTCGTTAACATAGGTGAATGTTGACGAGGACGAGAAGTCTGGAGATCACTCTGTCATGCTGATTGAGTTAGAATAACAGACTGGAAGCTTTAAAAGGAGGGTGGTGCTTGAAATAATTGTTTTTCCTCTGTTAACCATGGTTACCTTCAAGGAAACACGTGCCGTCATCATTGCTTTGCACAAAAAGGGCTTCACAGGCAAGGACATTGCTGCTAGTAAGATTGCACCTAAATCAACCATTTATTGGATCATCAAGAACTTCAAGGAGGTTCAATTGTTGTGAAGAAGGCGTCAGGTCGCCCAAGAAAGTCCAGCCAGCGCCAGGACCGTCTCCTAAAGTTGATTCAGCTGCGGGATCAGGGCACCACCAGTGCAGAGCTTGCTCAGGAATGGCAGCAGGCAGGTGTGAGTGCATCTGCATGCACAGTGAAGCGAAGACTTTTGGAGGATGGCCTGTAGTCAAGAAGGGCAGCAAAGAAGCCACTTCTCCCCAGAAAAAACATCAGGGACAGACTGATATTCTGCAAAAGGTACAGGGATTGAACTGCTGAGGACTGGGGTAAAGTCTTTTTCTCTGATGAATCCCCTTTCCGATTGTTTGGGGCATCCGGAAAACACCTTGTTCGGAGAAGACAAGGTGAGCGCTACCATCAGTCCTGTGTCATGCCAACAGTAAAGCATCCTGAGACCATTCATGTGTGGGGTTGCTTCTCAGCCAAGGGAGTGGGCTCACTCACAATTTTGCCTAAGAACACAGCCATGAATAAAGAATGGTACCAACACATCCTCCGAGAGCAACTTCTCCCAACCATCCAAGAACAGTTTGGTGACGACCAATGCCTTTTCCAGCATGATGGAGCCCCTTGCCATAAGGCAAAAGTGATAACTAAGTGGCTCGGGGAACAAAACATCAAAATGTTGGGTCCATGGCCAGGAAACTCCCCAGACCTTAATCGCATTGAGAACTTGTGGTCGATCCTCAAGAGGCGGGTGGACAAACAAAAACCCACAAATTCTGACAAACTCCAAGCATTGATTATGCAAGAATGGGCTGCCATCAGTCAGGATGTAGCCCAGAAGTTATTTTTTTATTTAATTTTTATTTTACCTTTATTTAACTAGGCAAGTCAGTTAAGAACAAATTCTTATTTACAATGACGGCCTACACCGGCCAAACCCGGACGACACTGGGCCAACTGTGCGCCGCCCTATGGGACTCCCAATCACGGCCGGTGTGGCCCAGAAGTTAATTGACAGCATGCCAGGGCGGATTGCAGAGGTCTTGAAAAAGAATGGTCAACACTGCAAATATTGACTCTTTGCATAAACTTAATGTAATTGTCAATAAAAGCCTTTGACACTTATGGAATGCTTGTAATTATACTTCAATATACCATAGTAACATCTGACAAAAATATCTCATAACACTGAAGCAGCGAACTTTGTGAAGACCAATACTTGTGTCATTCTCAAAACTTTTGACCACGACTGTATATTTGTAGTGCACAGCGCAGGCCATTGTAGCCTTGTTTTCCAGAGCGGCCATATGCTTTCATTAAAAAATACATTTACAAATTTGCACTTCTCATTTGTGTAAGACTTGGAAACTATTCACCACAGACATGAATCACCATTTAAGTTTTCTAATTAATTTGCGGTATCCTTGCTTAGCCAACAACAAAGAGTTCTCAAGGTGGGGTAGGGTATGGGTAATCATGTATTGAATGATCAATCTATTTCCTTAATTGACTGGAATTGCAACGATATTGGCCGCAATGTGGAATATACTGTACATCAATTGAATACCAACGATGCAAAATGTTAAATAAAATACAACTTTAAACCATGTAATTTATGTTGCCTCTTGGGCCTGGCTTTTAATAATGAGGACAAAATAGGCCAAAAATAGCAACAATAGGGTAAAGGGTAGTGTGTATGTGTGAACGGTACAGCACATTACTTACATGAGAGGTTTCTCCATGCAGCTTCCCATGGAGCCCACCACCTCACCCAGGGTACAGAACACCTGGCCCAGGAAGTCCTACACACACACACACACACACACACACACACACACACACACACACACACACACACACACACACACACACACACACACACACACACACACACACACACACACACACACACACACACACACACACACACACACACACACACACACACACACACACACACACACACACACACACACACACACACACGAGAGAGAGAAAAATGGCCCAAAAGATGGATGAGAAATAAACTAATTTGATATACATTTTCTGTACGGGTTTCTGTAAATTTTCTGTACGTAATGAGCACGAAAGCCATGCGAGCAGATCAAGGTTCAAAATGGAAAAGTGACCCTGATTCTAGCTATGCTTTCCAATCTTCCTCCATCTACCTCCCAAACCCCTAAAGGGCCTGGCTTAGCCCCCACCATGCCACAGCCCAAGATCATTTCCTAGGATATTTACGTTGCGACTAAATATTTTTTGTAAGGCTTCTCTATTAAATCATATGAGCATATGGGATGAAGAATGACATTAATACGTGATGAAAAACCCCAAATAATAAATAGGGTCATTTTATAGATGCTTTTTTCCCACACTGACTTACAGGTAACACAGAGTTAACACATATAACACATTCAGTTAACACACTGTTCCCAGGTGAGAATCAAACCTACAACCTGGTCTTGTACAGTAGGCGCCCTGTCATGCCCTAACCAACTGAGTCATGGAATGTGTGAAAGCTATGTAGCTTTTACCATTTGCCACTAACAGAGCACAGAGGGTCTCTCGCTCTCTGCCCAATATACAGTGGCTTGCGAAAGTATTCACCCCCCTTGGCATTTTTCCTATTTTGTTGCCTTACAACCTGGAATTATAATGGATTTTTGGAGGGTTTGTATCATTTGATTTACACAACATGCCTACCACTTTGAAGATGAAAAATATTTTTTCTTGTGAAACAAACAAGAAATAAGACAAAAAAACAGAAAACCTGAGCGTGCATAACTATTCACCCCCCCACCCCAAAGTCAATACTTTGTAGAGCCACCTTTTGCAGCAATTACAGCTGCAAGTCTCTTGGGGTATGTCTCTATAAGCTTGGCACATCTAGCCACTGGGATTGTTGCCCATTCTTCAAGGCAAAACTGCTCCAGCTCCTTCAAGTTGGATGGGTTCCGCTGGTGTACAGCAATCTTTAAGTCATACCTCAGATTCTCAATTGGATTGAGGTCTGGGCTTTGACTAGGCCATTCCAAGACATTTAAATGTTTCCCCTTAAACCACTCGAGTATTGCTTTAGCAGTATGCTTAGGGTCATTGTCCTGCTGGAAGGTGAACCTCCGTCCCAGTCTCAAATCTCTGGAAGACTGTATTTAGCGCCATCCATCATTCCATCAATTCTGACCAGTTTCCCAGTCCCTGCCGATGAAAAACATCCCCACAGCATGATGCTGCCACCACCATGCTTCACTGTTTGGAGAGCTCCTTGGTCTTCATGGTGCCGCTTGCTTGGTGGTGCCGCTTACTTGGTGGTGCCCCTTGCTGGCTTAGTGGTGTTGCAGACTCTGGGGCCTTTCAGAACAGGAGTTTATATACTGAGATCATGTGACAGTTCATGTGACACTTAGATTGCACACAGGTGGACTTTATTTAACTAATTATGTGACTTCTAAAGGTAATTGGTTGCACCAGATCTTATTTAGGGGCTTCATAGCAAAGGGGGTGAATACATATGCACGCACCCCTTTTTTTTTAAACAAGTTATTTTTTTCATTTCACTTCACCAATTTGGACTATTTTGTGTATGTCCATTACATGAAATCCAAATAAAAATCAATTTAAATTACAGGTTGTAATGCAACAAAATAGGAAAAACGCCAAGGGGAATGAATACTTTTGCAAGGCACTGTAGTGTGGTGGCTCACACAAGTAGAGAGGGTAGCAGTGTTTAGTTTTGTTTGCATGGTGTTGTTCTCACAGGCCCTTTGGGCTGGGGCCATGAAATTAAACTCAGTGTGTTGAGACTCGAAAGAGTGAGGACTTGTACTATGCTACTGGGCCCAGCCTGGCTCTGTTCTGCTCTGTGTATAATACATTCACTTGACAGATGAGCTCTGTTTGGTCCAGCGGGCAGAAAGCTGCTCCCAGGATCTATTCTGCCTGTCGGTGATTATCACTCCTCCCCCCTTGTCCCACCGTGCAGCCGGGGCCCATTGCTCTTCTTCGGAGAGAGAAAGAGTGTGGAAAACAGCCATCCCTACTTCAGTGCAGATTTTAGAACTCCTGAGGGACTGTGGTGTCACTAATATGCGGGACGTGCTAAAGGTGGTGGTGAGCTTTCCAGTAGAGGCAAAGAAGGCCAGGCTAGTAGCTAGCTAGCCTAGCCGCATACTCATGCAGAGAAAGCAAGCCAACCAACTAAACTAAAGATCTTTACAACTTTTGATCAAACATCATTTTGTCAGAGAAATAAAATCATAAGCTTCCCACATTGGTAACACCGAAGTCAAAGTTTGGTGGCAAGGTCCAGCTAGTCAACATTTTTGCAAACATTTGAGCAGAGTTGAGTAGCTAGACCAGGCCTACTCAAATCTGCTCAAACGTTTGCAACATTTTATAGTCTATTGTAGTCTTGGTTAATGATATTTGATATGATGTTCAGTGAATGGAGACAGCACCTGGTTTTGTTCTCTACGCTCCAGCACTGCCTGTTCAGCAGCCCCAAGCACTACATCTGCCCCCAGTATTGACTGGTCATCGGCCCCCAGCCCATCTCCGCACTGAGCTGCAGTGCAGAATTAGAAACAATCTCCATGCAGGACCTGGGAAGCTCTATCCTGGGCCCACCTCCAAGACCTACTCCACTGGCTTGCTCCTCACCTGAGCAGCTGCAGTAGCAGGGGCGTGAGAAGAAGGTAGAAAAGAGCTGCAGACTCAGCCGTTAACACATCACTCGCAAAGGCATTGCAAATGATTGAAGACTTCTCCCAGAGGTAAATAAATCAAAATAATTTCAAACTCCTCCAATCCTCTTTTCACCATGCACACTGCTCTCCAGACACTCCTAATCCCCCCCCCTTCCTCATCTTCTCCACAGGGCCCTGGCACCTATAACGGATTTCATTGATGAACTCTCGCCAAAACTCTGGGAGGAATTCGATCACCAGCTGCATGAGTTCGTGTATGACTTCAAAGAGGAAGAATGGTGTTGGTCTCCGGCAACGTGGAAGAATGGTGTTGCATCCCTTCAATAGAGTTCCAGACACTTGTAGAATCTATGCCAAGGCACATTGAAGCTGTTCAGGCGGCTAGTGGTGGCACACCCTATTAAGACACTTTATGCTGGTGTTTGCTTTATTTTGACAGTTACATGTATATGGTCCATTGTAAGCGAGTGAACAGAGTTACATGACCCTATAGAATGCAGCATAAAGACTAGTTAATTGCTCTCTATCCGTGAAACGTGGGAAGTGTTCCCCAGCCCTAACAGCTCAAGGTATATAAACCATATGGCCAGAGAAAAACATTTGCTGTAATTTGTCTCCCTCCTATCCTCGTCTTCATGTCGGCGAATGCTGCCAAGAGACATAGTGTACTTTTACGCATTTTCAGTTCACATTTATTTTTAGCTTGGGCGGGCGGGGAGGCAGTGAGCATGGAGAACGTGGAAACGTGAATAGGCAATGCAAGCCAAGCTAACGCTGCGTGCCATATCTCCAATCTCCCACATCCGCACTGGCGACAGGGCACATCCAAGCGTCCTGAGCTTGGGCTAGAGCTGAGGCTGAGGAGCTGGAGTTGCACTGCTGGAGAAGTCACCTGGCTTCATGTCTGTAATATGGTTTGGGACTGGAAGGATTTCTAGAGAATATCTGTATTTGTCTCATGAGAGCATTACTAAACAGAGAGAGTGGTTACACACAAGAGGGAAAAGGCAACTCACATGTTTAGACAGGTTGTCGCTCTTCGAGTCGACGTCGTACCTGGACAGAAACAGGAAAGTACGCATAATCACTGTTTGCAGAAAATCATCGTACCATTTTACAAATACGCTCGGCAGTCAGTAGTAATGGTTATAAACCCTCAGACATAGCAAGAATGGAGGTTCTACATAAAAAACTATACAAAAAACAAGTGCAACCTGTGTGCTGAAATCTGCCTGCTTTTCAAAAAGAAAGGTAATTTCATTGTAGTACAGTGTATCCCTTCCTTAATCCATTGCTCAGATGTCTCCACTGTGCGTGTGTTTAATGAGGGCGTGCAAGCTTGTGTGTGTGACCGCGTGAGTGTGCAGGTGTGTGTGCGTGTGTGTGTGCAGGTGTGATGGTGTCTGTTTCTCTTGACAGACAGAGTGCCATGTAAGATAAAAAGAGACAGACACCCAGCAGCTGAGAGAGGGAGAGAGATGATCCAAAACCATGTTGGTACAAATGTAATTCCATAAGACTAGGAAACATTGATACGCAACCGGGCCCGCCGATGGCAGAATGCACAGGTGTGCCTAATGTTCTATTTGTCTTTGCCTCGGTCACTCACAAATATTCCTAAATGATTAATTTAATGACAACAACAAAAAACACACACATATGCGTTTGGCTGCACACGCTCCGTCTCACCCACACACACACACTCGAGAGTTTGTCTGAGTGTGTGTGCGCGCGAGTGTGTATGACATCATTGAGAGTGAAAGCAGTGGGCCAGCCCGGCCTTCTCTTGGCCCTGTGCTCTGAGAAGCGGATGCTCCGAGGATTTCTGAACAGAGTAATAATAGAGTACTGTATTAATGGTGGTAGATGGGGCTCTGAAATCAGTGTAATAGAAGACTAATAGGGTCCACAATACTGTGGCTTTATGAATGAGGTTAACGTGAAAATTGACTGACCAGTGAAATACACTGGCACATACACACAGTATCAATTGGCTAAATGGATGACCAGGGCACAGAATGGTTCAGTGGAGAAGGCTTGGAGAGTAATTATGTAGATTAGAGAGAGAGGTGATGGTAGGGTAGTGGTTAAAGGATGTGACGGGGCAGGAGAGAGGGTGGAAGGCAATGACTGGTTTAGGGGACTGTGTGAAAATACAGTAAAAAAAAAAGTAAGTAAAAGGCTTCAGGTCAGAGGAACCCACTGGATGGCTGAGCTGAGTTTACAACTAGGTCTTAAAAAGGAGCATTAGAGTGTTTGTGAGGACCTAATCAACCTGTAAGTCAGCTAGTGTGTGTGTGCATGCGTGCGAGTGCAGGGAGGAAGCTCTACTCCAGCTGCTTCACATATACCCGAGGCCAGCCGCCTCTGATCATTCAGGGGGATCTTTAAAAAGCCCTTCCCTGGTTGTGTAAGTGTGAGTGTCACACCACCCCCCCACACACACACACACTTCACACCACTCTCTCACTTTAGAATCTTACCTAGTTATTTTCAGATGATCTCATTGTACTCTTTTGTAGCTTTGTCAACTATGTGTATGTTTTCTATCCCTCTTTGCTCCTCTCCCTGTAAGTTTTACAGACTCTCCCCACCCCATGGCTGCAACCCTTCTAATTTAGTGACCACTGCGCACACAACCAATGTGGAATTCTTGGTCTCCGGCAGCGTTTCGAACCGCAAATCTGCAGTCAACAAGGCTGAGTTCATCTCAGCCTATGCTGCCCTTCAGTCCCTAGACTTTTTGGCCCTGATGGAGACATGGATTACCCCAGAGAACATTGCTACTCCAGTTGCTCGCTCTTCATCTGACTACACATTTTCTCATAGTCTGTGAGCATCTGGTCGTCGTGGTGGTGGCACAGGGCTACTCATTTCTCCTGTGTAGATTTTCTATTTTTCCCCTTGTTCACTTGTCCATCTCCTCATTTGAATTCCATGCGGTCACTGTCGCTTAAAGGATACTTCCGGATTTTGTTAATGAGGCCCCTTTCTCTGCTTCCCCAGAGTAAGATTAACTTGTGGATACCATTTTTATGTCTCTGTGTCCAGTCAGAGTTAGTTTCGCGAGCCAATGCTAACTACGGTTAGTGCAATGACTGGAAGTCTACGGGTAGAAATTGTATCCACAAATTCATCTCACTCTGGGGAAGTAGATAAAGGGCCTCATTGCCAAAATCCCAAAGTATCCCTTTAACATTGTTGTCATCTATCAACCCACCAGGTGCACTTGGAGAGTTCCTCAGTGTGTTTGACACTTTGATAAGCTGACGATGGCTCACCACTCATCGTACTGGGTGACTTCAACCTCCCGACGTCTGCTTTTGAGTCACTTCTTTCCACCTCTTTCTTTCCACTGCCTTACATCTTTTGACCTCACCCTTTCCCAGTCCCCTCCCACTCACAATGCAGGTAATACATTTGACCTCATATTTACTAGATGCTGTTCGCCTACTAATCTCACTGCAACCCCACTCCAGATCTCTGATTACTACCTTGTTTCATTTTCTATCCATCTCTCCTCCAACCCTACCCACTCAGCCCCTGCCCAGATGGTCATGAAACATTGCAATCTTCGCTCTCTCTCCCACTACTTTCTCCTCTTCTATCCTATCATCTCTCCTCCTGTCTCCTGACTGCCTCTTCGACCCTACTCTCCTCCCTTTCCGCATCCTTTGACTCTCACTGTCCCCTTTCCTCCAGGCCAGCTTGGCCCTCCCCGCTCTGTGGCTGAGTGACTCACTGCGTGCTCACAGAACAGGGCTGCGGGAAGCTGTGGAGGAAAACTACATCCTTCCACTCCCTCCTCTCTACCTTCTATTCCTCTGTATCTGCTGCCAAAGCGGCTTTCTATCGCTCAAAATGTCAAGCCACTGCCTCCAACCCTGGGAAACTCTTTTCCACCTTCTCCTCCTTCCTTAATCCTCCCCCACCTCCCTCTCTGGAGACAACTTTGTCAACCACTTTGGAAAGAAGGTCGACGACATCCGCTCCTCATTCACTCAGCCTATTGAGTCCACTGCCCCCACTCACACATAACTACCCTACATCTTGACCTCTTTCTCCCCTCTCTTTCCAGATGAAATCGTGCGACTAGTGAGGATATACAGAGCTGCTCTTCCTCCTGGGGAAGGCCTGCCAGCTCCAAGACTTCTCCATCATGGTGAACAACTCCACGGTGTTCCCCTCCCAGAGTACAAATAACCTTGGCATGACCCTGGACAACACCCTATGCAAACATAAAAGCTGTGACTCACTCCCGCAGGTTCATGCTCTACAACATCCGTAGAGTACAACTTTTCCTAGCACAGGAAGAGGTGCAGGTCCTAATCCAGGGACTCTCTGTTGGCTGGGCCTCCCGCTTGTGCCATCAAACACCTGCAACTTATTCAGAACGCCGCAGCCCGCCTGGTGTTCAACCAACCCAAGTTCTCCCATGTCACCCTGCTCCTCTGCACACACCACTGGCTTCCAGTCGAAGCTCACATCCACTACAAGACCATGGTGCTAGCCTACGAAGCAGCAAGAGGAACTGCCCCTCTCTACCTTCAGGCTATGCTCAAACCCTACAACCCAACCCTAGCACTGCCGCCTCTGTCTCTTAACTATCCCACAACAATGGGACGTCAACTGAAAACCCTACCTCTTCAAAGAGTATCTTAAATAAGACATCTCAGTGGCTGTGATATGGCTATGATATGGCTATGATATGTGGTTGTCTCACCTAGCTATCTTAAGATGAATGCCCTAACTGTAAGTCGCTCTGGATAAGAGCGCCTGCTAAATGACTCAAATGTAAAATGTCAGTGTGGGAGCGCCTCAGCCGCCGGCTCTTTGCTAAGAGCTGTTGGAGGGCCATCAGTGTAGATTGTAATACAGCCTCACCCACTAACAACAGAGCTAAGCTACAAACACACTCGTCATCTTCTTTCCCTTATCACTCCCTCTGTAACCCAAACACACGCATACCCTCACACTCTCTCTGTCTCTCAAACATACTCATACTCTCTCCTACCAAACACCCAGGCAGGCATTCACACACATTCACGCAGAAAATGATTGTGTACCTCTGTTTACCGCATAGCTCTTAAACAAACAACATCATATTCATGTCTCACAACTGTCTCAAGGTGAATATTTCAGTGAATATAACATCCCATAAACAAGTGGAATTCATACCGAAATGTAGAAAAAAGTTATATGAAAAGGTGTTTTTTATTTTAAAGGTGAACACTGACATCTCCCTTCTCGCACTTGATAAATATTGTATTCTTAACGCAACTTGTACTTACAGACTCATACAGAGCACCACTCTCTCTCACCCAAACATGCTCAAACACACACAGACGCACACACATTAAGAACGGTCTTAACTCACAGGTCAAAGCGTAGATTCTGCCTCTCTTCAAAAAAATAGTCCAGGATGAATTTTCGGACAAAATCTGGATTCAGGGTATTGTTTATCACCTCTGTCCGACCAAACTATAATGAAAGAGGAAGTGAGGAACAGACACTGGTTTGTATTGATTTGAAATAAATTAGGCAATACTCAGACTTCCATGGGACCCTTGGACCTTCTCCCCCCTCACCTCTCTCCATTCCCTGTTGGCGATTCCTTGTGTATACAGCACACAAACTGTCAAGAGGAAAGGAAGAAAACAAAAAGAAAAGTAAAAACAGCAGTTAAAACCCAGAGGAAACAAGGCATGAGAAAACCCAGAAGATACAAATGTTCTCTCCTAGGCTAAGACATCATAATTCCTGATTAAATGTCAGTGTAACTCTGCCTTTCAGGCTACAATGAAGATATTTCTCAGAGAAAATAAAAAAAACACAGTTGAAAGTGCTAGAATGCTAAGGCAGTGTTTCCCAATCCTAGTCCTGGGGATCCAAAGGGGTGCACATTTTAGTTTTTGCCCTAGCACTAACAAAGTAACACACTTATAATCAAGCTTTTGATTAGAATTAGTTGTGTTAGTGTGCACCCATTTGGGTCACCAGGAAAGGGGAATCCACTCTTAACAGCCTTCTTTTTTTTTGTTACTGTCACTGACTGCACCTTCAGTGGAGCGATGAAATTGACTGTTGGACCTATCATACGGTTGAGAACTCCACCCAAATATATGGACCAAAATAAATAGAACATATCTTGTTTAAAATCAAAACACACATGCACACAAACTGTGCCAATTCCTTCCACTGGGAGCAGTGTAACATTTGTATCAAATACAATTAAATCAGAATCAGAGGGGTCAGAGCCCCTATTCCACCTCTGAAAAGGCTTCAATAGCCTGTCCATATAATTAAGAAGAGTGAGTCTATACTGAACAAAAATATAAACGCAACATGTAAACTGTTGGTCCCATGTTTCATGAGCTGAAATAAAAAGATCCCAGAAATGTTCCACACACACAAAAAGCTTATTTCGCGCACAAATTTGTTTACATCCCTGTTAGTGAGCATTTCTCCTTTGCCAAGATAATCCATTCACCTGACAGGTGTGGCATATCAAGAAGCTGATTAAACAGCATGATCATTACACAGGTGCACCTTGGCATGCTGACTGCAGGAATGTCCACCAGAGCTGTTGCCAGAGAATGTAATGTTCATTTCTCTACCATAAGCCGCATCCAACGTCGTTTTAGAGAATTTGGCAGTAGGTCCAACCGGCCTCACAACCGCAGACCACGTGTAACCAGGCCAGCCCAGGACCGCCACATTTGGCTTCTTCACCTGCAGGATTGTCTGAGACCAGCCACCCGGACAGCTGATGAACTGAGGAGTATTTCTCTCTGTAATAAAGCTCTTTTGTGGGGAAAAACTCATTCTGATTGGCTGGGCCTAACTCCCCAGTGGGTGGGCCTGGATCCCCTGCCCAGTCGTGAAATCAATAGATTATGGCCTAATTTATTTATTTCAATTGACTGATGTCCTTATATGAACTGCAACGCAGTAAAATCGATGAAATTGTTGCATGTTGCATTTATATTTTTGTTCAGTATATTTCTATCTTTCTACCTTCCCTCACTAGCTCTGTATGTATGCTAGTGAACAGAGCTCTGGAGATAATGTAGTAGCATCACATGCTTGCTATAGCAGAGGTCATGGCTCTTGGCCCACCTCAGTGGCCAGGGCTCGCATGTTTCCATGGGTTAGGCCAACAGTGTTGAAGCTGGCTGATGTCTGTTGCGAGAGCTAGCTGTTGTATACGTGGTGTAATGTAATGTGATTTTATGCTGTTGTGTGAGGTGGAGCTCAGCTGTCTGACTGCACAGAAAGCCTATCAGCTGCTAACGAAAGCTGGGACTGCATATGATCTCCATGCATTAGGTTGGAACATGTACCGTCACGTGAACACACACACACACAAAAACACACACAAGTTGTGTTGTCAACAGTGTCGTGTTGTCAAGTCTTATAGGCTAGCCTACCGTAATGTAGTGTATGTGTGTGAGGCTCCCTGTAGCCAGTGTGTGTGTGTGTGCGCGTGCGTGTGTGTGTGCGTGCATGCGCGTGTGTGTGTGTGTGTGTGTGTGTATGTATGTGTGTGTGTGTGTGTGTGTGTGTGTGCGTGTGTGTGTGCGTGCATGCGTGTGTGTGTGTGTGTGTGTGTGTATGTATGTGTGTGTGTGTGTGTGTGTGTGTGTGTGTGTGTGCGTGCGTGTGTCTTGGGCCCCCTGGCCTGCAGTGCTGAGGAGGTCTAATGCTGTGTGACTGGGGCCAGTACCGTCAGCACTGCAGAGACAGCACAAGTGCCTCCTTGGATAAACATACTACAGAAACCAGCCAGGAGGCCCCTGGGATCAGATGGCCTCCCTCCCTGCTAGTGCTGAGTCTGACCACATCTCCTACAGTGGCCCAAATATTCTCAATTTAAGGATGTACTAGTCTGTAGACACTACACAGACGGATCCTTATCTCTATGAAGGATATGGCTGTTAGGGTTGCAAAAATCAAGAAACATTACCAAAATGCCATGATGTTTCAGAAATCTTGATGTGATCAGCAGGGAATAAGGGAATCCTGCAACCTATGGCTGGTGTACATGATGACAATCTGTTTCTGCTCAGTCAAGTAGAGCTGAGATTACAGCGATGAACACAACCTCTGACCTCTGCAAATGCCTACTGATTCACAAGGGGGAAGCACAAGAGAGAGAGAGAGCCAGAGAGCAAGAGCGAGCGAGAGAGAGAGTGTGTTTGTGTGTGCAAATGTGTGTGTGTGTAAATGTGTGTGTGTCTGTGTGTAGGACACCATCTTACTTGGGTCTGATTTAGAGAATGTGTCTCTGTCCAGGAGATTTCTGTAAAACAAGAATGCAAAGAAACAAGCAATTATTCGTTGTTAAATATGTTATTAGGTAGTTATGTAGTCATTATTATGTACCCTAACTACTTTTTTTATTTTTTATAGCGGACTGAAAAATAAAGCATCCAGAACAGCCTATAGACATTTCTCCATTCATTTTTCACAGGGAAAAATAATCAAAAATCATTTTGTCAAGTGAAGACTCAAGAAGTCATCAAATGTACATGATACCACTGTCTTGTCCTCCTGTAGGAATAGGCATAATGCACTGAAGAGACAAGTCCCATTTCCTTCCAGGTTCTCCGAGCCAGTGAGGTACCCCAGCGTTCAAAAGCAGGGGCACGGGATTAAATATGCACACCATCACAACACTATGCATGAGAGACTCAGAGAGGAACTACGAGACGAACCGCCCCGGCACATAACATCAGAGTCAGTGGGAGGGGAGTCCCAGCATGCCTCGTTAGCAGTACATTGTACATTGTAGTCATTTAGCAGACGCTCTTATCCAGAGCGACTTACAGTTAGTGAGTGGATACAGTGTCCGTGTCTGTATTGGTGATACATCAGCAGCAGCAGCAGGATCGGTCTGTTACTCGGTTTGGTTTCTAACTGCACTACATGCCACACTGGTTTGCACCGGGTGGTGAGTCCAGGTTCAACAAAGACAACCCAAAGCCGCTCGCAGCTTGAATTCCTGGCATATCCTATATTAAACCGCAGCAACCTTTCGTGCTCTGTTTTGTTGAAGCTCCGAGCTGTGAAACACTGACTTATTGAAGAGGCAGAATGGTTATCCATCACATCAGGCAGGCATCTACAGACCACTAGACACGCAGAGAGAGAGTGAGAGAGTTTGGTTCTCACTATCATGCTAGCTAGGGGTACACAGCACGGTGTTCATTGTGTGACAAGTCAGTCGAGTGGAGTGCAGGGAGTGTCTTTAGGCGATTGATCGTTAGTGATGTATCTAGATCAGTCACCCATGTTGTGCTGATCTCAGCATGACCCAGATGGTATCACACTATGCCTGGCTGGCTGGCCTCTTTCAGAGCATAATTAGCCCCTTAGTTGGCTGAAACCATAAATAAGTGATAAGCGATAGAATTTGGCTGTTTACATCAATGCTTGTAACGACTGGAGAGTGGAGACAGCTCTGGATCTGGGAGATCGTGTGTGGGTAACCGTGATATCAAATACCAAACTTGTTATGCTTCGATTGAAAAATACCCAAAGGTGTTCTCTCCCCAGAGCCCATGGGTGGAAAGGGGTATGGTGCAAGGAGCGGGAGGAACGTGTGTGTGTGTGAGATAGAACGAGAGAGAAGTGTGTGTGTGTGTGTGTGTGTGTATGTGCATGCATGTGTGTGTGTTTAACTCGCCTCCAGCTGCCTCTCTCTCACTGACTGGTCATTCAGGGGAAATCTTTTAAAAATACCTTCTTCCCACCACAGGCAGTCCAGGAATTTCAGGTGGGCCGAACAGAGTGCCTCCTCACAGTTCATCAAACATTTACGAGCACTGTCCCAGCACAACATCAGAATTACATTTGAAATCCCACCACTTACATCATGCAGTACTAGTAGTCACCTAACATCACAAGGTCTCTCCCTTGTTCTATTCCCAAGTAATTCCCAAGTCTGACTTCTGTTCTAACTGTGTGAGTTGAGGGGGACCAACTTCCACTTGAGATGGCACTGGAGATGAGACTTGCAGGAACATACAGTATCCAAAAAGGGGTACATTAAATATTCTTGACTTTGGAGGTTGAGAGGGGAAAAAAAGGGCAAGCAAGCCCAAGAGGAGTACAGTATGAGAGCTCTCTTTGACAGAGGGGCCAAGGTTGTTGGGGATATCAATCGGTCTCCCAAAGAAGCCTACTCATTATTCAAAAGGATTATGATACCACGACCTGTCACCAGCCAAGGCTATTGATGAAACGCCAATGTCTGATCATTAGACCTTTAGAGAATCAGACAGAGGCAGAGGGGAAAATCCACAGACTCAGAGAAGCTGCTTCTGCTGCCTACGCAGGTGAAGGACACACAGCACATTAACATTAATGAGAATCACTGAACAATGAATAAGAACTTTCATTCAACATTGCCAAACTGCTGCATTGACAAAACTGCACAATTCCCACTAATCTTTCATTCTTTAAAATCTTTCTCAAATCTCTCTCCTCATCTCCATTCAATGTCTCTCCATTATAGAAGTATAAATGAATGAGTAACATCAGACAGAACTGTCTATTATTCATCCTGCAAAGACACATGTAATGGCGTTAGGCCTATGCTATATTGACAATTGCCAGAGGGGAGGATTCTTCTTACACACCCATACTGTACTGTAAAGACAATGTAAATGTAAAAAGCAGAGTTCTAAGAACCCACGGCAAACAACTACAGAGACAGGCCAAAGCACAGTCAAAGGTTCTTTATTAAATTCAAAGTTTACAAAAAGGTGACAATAGCGTAAAAATAATTTGTTTGAATGGTTCGCTTTAAAACCACTAAGCCCCCAGTTAGAAACGTATAGGGAGGCTAGGAGTTAGGACTATAAGTAACACTAGCAATATGTGTACAGGGCAAAACTAGCACAGCAGCAAGAAGTCAGACGTCCGTCCGCCAAGAGGTTCCCGGTCAAACGGCGCGTTGAATGTAATTCTCCATTTCCTTTCATGTCTGGTTCGGGGGCGTGTTTGGTAATTTGCTCAGGGAGGGAGGAGGTGATAGGGATTGGCAAAAGCGGTTTTATAGTCAATAGTCCATGCCAATCTGTAGAATCACAGCACACCATGCAAAGCAAACAAATAGTTAATGCATTTTCATTCAATTTCACGCGTGATAATGTAAGGCGTTAAGTGAAGGCAATCGTTGTAAATAGCACAGTACACGAGTGAAAGGCACTCGTAAAATTGGGGATAATAGCAAAATAAGACATGCTGATAAGTATTATAATAAACATGCTGATAATATAAATATAAAGTAGAATGGCAGTCTCTAGTTTAGAAAGAGTCAGTGTTATTAGTGAAATAAACACTGTCTGACAACTCTAGACCAAGTCTCTGGGGAAGGCAGCATTCGGTTGTGATCAATGAGGTCAATGGTGTGGGTCTAAAATAGATGCAGTGTAAATCAATGGACCTTTGAAAGAGAGAAATGTGGAGAAGACAGACAGACATCGCTGAAGTTTCACCAACAGTGTTTTTGAAAATGAAAATGAAAGCTATTAATAACTAATTTAAAAAAACGTGTTCCACATTCTAACTAACTTCTGAATGATTCTCATAAGAATCCCGACAAACAAGAATTATAGGACACTGCTCAAGGGAGTTTTCTGGAAACAATTTTGTAATGGGGGAGCGAGTCGAGAAAGACAGACAGAAACAGAGAGAGAAATAACCGGCGAACAATATGTGAAAGTGATGGAGGTGCCCGCCGTCCTCTCTATCAAGTAACTAGTTAAAGTCACGGAGGAGCTGGCGTGGCCTTAATGAGACCAAATGGCTCTTCTGAAAAGCTCATTAACGTAGTCACTCAGCATGACCCCCCTGGGGCTGGGGCTCTTTCCACTCAAACAACCTTACAGTCCTGCCACTTCACTGTTACCCTGGAAACCAACCTGTGGAGCTTGGCCTGGAACACCTGAAGGCGATACCCTGGAAACCACTTTAACCCACCCTGTGGGGCTCGGCCTGGGCCACCTGACCTGAAGGCTGCACAGTCTTTCTCTGCGTCTGTCCAGGTCTTGTACCATTTAGGCCACTGGAGCCTCTATGCTCTGGGTCTTGTACCATTTAGGCCACTGGAGCCTCTATGCTCTGGGTCTTGTACCATTTAGGCCACTGGAGCCTCTATGCTCTGGGTCTTGTACCATTTAGGCCACTGAAGCCTCTATGCTCTGGGTCTTGTACCATTTAGGCCACTGGAGCCTCTATGCTCTGGGTCTTGTACCATTTAGGCCACTGGAGCCTCTATGCTCTGGGTCTTGTACCATTTAGGCCACTGGAGCCTCTATGCTCTGGGTCTTGTACCATTTAACCTCCTGTGGCCACTATATTATGTCCTGCAGTGTTGTTAATGGTTTGTTACAGCTCTACTAGCTCACAGGCAGGTTTGTAATTACAACAGGACTAGGGGTGCTGGGCACCCCGATGACAAATCCCTTCCATAATAATTGAAATATCAATGTGAGCTCTCACAATTGTCAAATATATTGATGTTGGGCACCCCCAAGAGACATCCAGCACCCCCAAGAGTAAATATATAATTCCAAATCGCTCACAGGTAGAGGGTGAACCACACCACTTTCAGCAATTAAAACCTTAGTAGGCCTATTCTCAAGACTCTTGCTGGCAGTCTACCCTGAAGCAACTTGATTTTTGCTGAGCCAGTGAAAAACTACAAAAACAGATTGTTTCCTTTCTGGATCTAAACCTGAACCAACGATCAAAATAACCACTGTGGAACAGTGCTGTTTCTAATCTGTAGCCTAATTCTGTACAGAGTTTACCGTATTTTCCGCACTATAAGCCGCACTGGACTATAAGCCGCAGGTGTTTTAATGTTTAATTACCATATGTAAGGGTTCGTGCACAGAGGGGATTGTCGGGAAAGAGATGGCTGCTTGAGGAAGCTCCCATTTATTAACATTTCAACAAACAAGTTGCATATTTGCATAACGTATTCAAGTGTTACCATTTAGTGCAATAGTAGCTACAGAACATATACTGTGCTGTGTAAACTGTACTGTATCACATAGCGTTTCAGACACACAAACTTTTCAACTTTCAAACTTCAAACTGTCTCACTCTCGTAATGTCTGTCTGTCTTGCTCTCGTTCTGTCTCTCGTTCTGTCTCGCGTACCACTCTCGGTTCCACTTTTACTTTTGCGCGCTACCTGTCTCACTCTTTTCTGGCCTCCAGCTTTTCCTGCTGGAGCCCGCCGCTTAAAGGTGGGGGGCGCGGACCGGTCATAGAGCCCATAGAGTTAAAGTTGGTGGACTGTAACCTGTAAAATCCATAGATTTAGGAGGTCTTCTAGTGGCCGTTAGCTGTAAAAATCCATAGATTAGCCGCACCGTTATATAAGCCGCAGGGTCGAAAAATTGGGAAAAAGGCGCGGCTTATAGTCCGAAAATTACGGTAATTCACAGTTTGCATATATTGATAGGAGACAGTGACTCTATTCAAACTGCCTCCAGGTTGGTGTCCCATCACAATACAGCCACATCACAGCCTTTCATAACCTTTCTGCCTCATGTGTCACGCCCTGGCTCGGGGGACTCTTAAATGTTGAGCCAGGGTGTGGAATTTCTGTTACATTTTCTATGTTTTCGTTCTAGATCATTTAGATCTATGTTGGCCAGGGTGGTTCCCAATCAGAGGCAGCTGTAGCTCGTTGTCTCTGATTGGGGACCATACTTAGGCAGCCTGTTTTCACAAGTTTATTGTGGGATCTTGTTCCGTATGGTTTTGTGTATAACCTAGGACTTCACGTATCGTTTGGTTTATTGTTTTGGTTCGCGTGTACTAATAAAGAATGTACGCTTATCACGCTGCGCCTTGGTCCGCTTCATCTGTCGACGATCGTGACATCATGTCTGCCCAAAGGTCTCACATAATACATCTCCCTCCCGCAGATCAGACCAGGCAGATGACAGCTTCTCTATCTAGGCTTCTCTAATGGAAACGTTCAAAATAAAAATATCTTACAGAGTGCCACATGCACCTCATTTTTGAAGGGACACTGATGTCCAAATTCAATATCTTCAAATTAATTAAGCATAAAATACAATATTATTTATCTTAGTTTTTTTTTCTCTTCGTGACCAATCTATTCATTTTTTATTTCCACTGGGGATGGAGGAGGGTTAAAGGAAAATAAACAAAAATATATATACAATTTGAAGATTGGTACAGATAGTCCTATGTCTTTTCCTCTTTGTAAGTTTGGATTTTATCCCAATAGCCAGAAGTGGGAGACATAGGAAGCGTTAAACTACAGAAATTCAGCCGTGGCAATATATTTATTTTGAAAATAGATATTCTGCCGGTTAAATCAACTGGGTAGTTAGTGCATCTACTGAGGTTGGATTGAATTGATTTGAGCGTTCTGTTAAAGTTTCTGGCAATAGTTTTATCTAAGGAAGGAAATATACTGTATCTACAATTGCGATTCCATGTGTAGAGATGGAGTCCTCCATCAGGGTCTTGAGAGGCAGTAATGCTGATTTGATTAGATACATTTTATAACTTCAGATGAAGCTGAATTTATCTATGATCTTCAATGCGTTTGGGAGCGGTTGAGATACATTGTCAAGATATAGTAAAATATTGTCTACATATAAATTAGATGAAATTATCAGTAGATGAGGGAAATGTGTGTTATTTCCTTCGATTGACCAATTGCCTGGGCCAGGGGTTCCATGGATAACAAAAATAGCAAAGTAGAACTCAGATCGCCTTGTCTGCTGCTTCTAGTGATTCTGAACTAGGAATGAATGGCGGGAACCCGGTTACCGAGATTTACCGCCCAAAACGACTCCCTTTTCCCGGGATAAATAACTGCGAGAAACTGATGCATGTTGTGAAATGAAACTGAAATGATGTGTGATGTCTAAATATGGCTTCTCTATGGCCTTCTCTCTGCTATCTGCATGATTAATCATCAATGCTCATTGTGGGGACAGACAGCCCATGTCAGTATGGAGTGCAGTTCACAATGCATGTAGACCTATCATCTCATCAATGTAGGCCTACATTTGCTGCAGAAAAGCCTATGCTACAGTAACATAAGGACCGAACATAAGGATCTAATTTACACATCTCCATTTGGCTTTCAGGGGTCACCTTAATTTTTTATTGTAAAGATTTTATTTATTTATTGCAGCTGCAGAGTTTTGAAACAGCCTATCACTCAAATATCTTTGCTTTAAACCAGAGCATGCGTGAGCAGTCTTCATCTCTCATCAATTCCATTCAAATTGCACTCAAAATAGTACAAAAATGTAAACGCACATGCAACAATTTCAAAGATTTTACTGAGTTACAGTTCACATAAGGAAACCAGTCAATTGAAATACATTCATTAGGCCCTAATCTATGGATTCCACATCATTGAGAATACAGATGCGTATCTGTTAGTCACAGATACCTTAAAAAAAGGTATGGGCTGGATATTGGCGGGAAAAGGAACCCGCTGTCGTACACGTCGATCCAGAGCATCCCAAATATGCTCAATGGGTGACATGTCTGGTGCAGGCCATGGAAGAACTGGGACATTTTCAGCTTCCAGGAATTGTGTACAGTTCCTAGTGACATGTGGTAGTGCATTGTTATGCTGAAACATGAGGTGATCGTGGCGGATGAATGGCACGACAATGGGCATCAGGATCTTGTCACGGTATCTCTGTGCATTTAAATTACCAACGATAAAATGCAATTGTGTTCATTGTCCATAGCTTATGCTTGCCCATACCATAACCCCACCACCACCATGGGGCACTCGCCCAAACAATGCCATACACGTGGACGTACTGCCAAATTCTTGAAAATGCCGTAGGAGGTGGCTTATGGTTGAGAAATGAACATTCAATTCTCTGGCAACAGCTCTGGTGGACATTCCTGCAGTAGGCATGACAATTGCACGCTCCCTCAAAACTTTAGACATCTGTGGCATTGTGTTGTGTGACAAAACTACATATTTTAGATTGGCCTTTTATTGTCCCCAGCACAAGGTGCACGTGTGTAATGATAATGCTGTTTACTCAGCTTCTGTATATGCCACACCTGTCAGGTGGATGAATTATCTTGGCAAATTTGTGCACAAAATTGGAGAAAAATAAGTTTTTTCTGTGTATGGAACATTTATGGGATCTTTTATTTCAGCTCATGAAACCAACACTTTACATGATGCGTTTATACCAGTCAAAAGTTAGGACACACCTACTCATTAAAGGGTTTTTCTTTATTTTTACTATTTTCTACATTGTAGAACAATAGCGAAGACATCAAAACTATGACACAACACATATGGAATCATGTAGTAACCAAAAAAGTGTTAAACAAGTCCAAATATATTTTATATTTGAGATTCTTCAAAGTAGCCACCCTTTGCCTTGATGACAGCTTTGCACACTCTTGACATTCACTCAACCAGCGTTATGAGGTAGTCACCTGGAATGGATTTCAATTAACAGGTGTGCCTTCTTAAAAGTTCATTTGTGGAATTTATTTCCTTCTTAATGCGTTTGAGACAATCAGTTGTGTTGTGACAAGGTAGGGGTGGTATACAGAAGATAGCCCTATTTGGTAAAAGACCAAGTCCATATTATGGCAAGAACAGCTCAAATAAGCAAAGAGAAACGACAGTCCATCATTACTTTAAGACATGAAGGTCAGTCAATACAGTACATTTCAAAAACGTTTAAAGTTTCTTCAAGTGCAGTCGCAAAAAACATCAAGCGCTATGATGAAACTGGCTCTCATGAGGACCGTCACAGGAAAGAAAGACCCAGAATTACCTCTGCTGCAGAGGATAAATTCATTAGAATAACTGCACCTCAGATTGCAGCCCAAATAAATGCTTCACAGAGTTCAAGAAACAGACACATCTCAACATCAACTGTTCAGAGGAGACTGTGAATCAGGCCATCATGGTTGAATTGCTGCAAAGAAACCACTAAAGGACACCAATAAGAAGAAGAGACTTGCTTGGGCCAAGAAACACGAGCAATGGACATTAGACTGGTGGAAATCTGTCCTTTGGTCTGATTAGTCCAAATTTGATATTTTTGGTCCCAACCGCCGTGTCTTTGTGAGACGCAGAGTAGGTGAACGGATGATCTCTGAATGTATGGTTCCCACCGTGAAGCAAGGTGGAGGAGGTGTGATGGTGCTTTGCTGGTGACACTGTCTGTGATTTCTTTAGAATTCAAGGCACACTTAACCAGCATGGCTACCACAGCATTCTGCAGCGATACGCCATCCCATCTGGTTAGGGCTTAGTGGGACAATAATTTGTTTTTCAACAGGACAATGACCCAACACACCTCCAGGCTGTGTAAGGGCAATTTTACCAAGAAGGAGAGTGATGGAGTGCTGCAATCAGATGACCTGGCCTCCACAATCCCCCAAACTCAACCCAATTGAGATGGTTTGGGATGAGTCGGACCGCAGAGTGAAGGGAAAGCAGCCAACAAGTGCTCAGCATATGTGGGAACTCCTTCAAAACTGTAAAGCATTCCATGTGAAGCTGGTTAAGAGAATGCCAAGAGTGTGCAAAGCTGTCAAGGCAAAGGAGACAAAAATATGTTTTGATTTTAAAACTTTTTTGGTTACTACATGATTCCATGTGTTATTTTATAGTTTTGATGTCTTCACTACTTTTCTATAAGGTAGAAAATAGTAAAAATAAAGAAAAACCCTTGAATGAAGTGTCCAAACTTTTGACTGGTACTCTATATATACAGTGGGGAGAACAAGTATTTGATACACTGCCGATTTTGAAGGTTTTCCTACTTACAAAGCATGTAGTGGTCTGTAATTTTTATCATAGGTACACTTCAACTGTGAGAGACGGAATCTAAAACAAAATGTTTAAGTAATTAAATTGCATTTTATTGCATGACATAAGTATTTGATCACCTACCAACCAGTAAGAATTCCGGCTCTCACAGACCTGTTCGTTTTTCTTTAAGAAGCCCTCCTGTTCTCCACTCATTACCTGTATTAACTGCACCTGTTTGAACTCGTTACCTGTATAAAAGACACCTGTCCACACACTCAATCAAACAGACTCCAACCTCTCCACAATAGCCAAGATCAGAGAGCTGTGTAAGGACATCAGGGATAAAATTGTAGACCTGCACAAGGCTGGGATGGGCTACATGACAATAGGCAAGCAGCTTGGTGAGAAGGCAACAACTGTTGGCGCAATTAGAAGGTGAGGGATCAGCCCAGAACTACACGGCAGGACCTGATCAATGACCTGAAGAGAGCTGGGACCACAGTCTCAAAGAAAACCATTAGTAACATACTACGCCATCATGGATTAAAATCCTGCAGCGCACGCAAGGTCCCCCTGCTCAAGCCAGCGCATGTCCAGGCCCATCTGAAGTTTGCCAATGACCATCTGGATGATCCAGAAGAGGAATGGGAGAAGGTCATGTGGTCTGATGAGACAAAAATTGAGCTTTTTGGTCTAAACTCCACTTGCCGTGTATGGAGGAAGAAGAAGGATGAGTACAACCCCAAGAACACCATCCCAACCGTAAAGCATGGAGGTGGAAAAATCATTCTTTGGGGATGCTTTTCTGCAAAGGGGACAGGACGACTGCACCATATTGAGGGGAGGATGGATGGGGCCATGTATCGCGAGATCTTGGCCAACAACCTCCTTCCCTCAGTAAGAGCATTGAAGATGGGTCGTGGCTGGGTCTTCCAGCATGACAATGACCCGAAACACATAGCCAGGGCAACTAAGGAGGGGCTCCGTAAGAAGCATCTCAAGGTCCTGGAGTGGCCTAGCCAGTCTCCAGACCTGAACCCAATAGAACATCTTTGGAGGGAGCTGAAAGTCCGTATTGCCCAGCGACAGCCCCGAAACCTGAAGGATCTGGAGAAGGTCTGTATGGAGGAGTGGGCCAAAATCCCTGCTGCAGTGTGTGCAAACCTGGTCAAGACCTACAGGAAACGTATGATCTCTGTAATTGCAAACAAAGGTTTCTGTACCAAATATTAAGTTCTGCTTTTCTGATGTATCAAATACTTATGTCATGCAATAAAATGTAAATTAATTACTTAAAAATTATACAATGTGATTTTCTGGATTCGGTCTCTCACAGTTGAAGTGTACCTATGATAGAAATTACAGACCTCCACATGCTTTGTAAGTAGGAAAACCTGCAAAATCGGCAGTGTATCAAATACTCTATTCTCCCCACTGTGTATATATATATATATATATATATATATATATATATATATACACACACTTTTGAATGAAACTTACGGTTTTGGTGGAAAATACCCAGTTACCCGGGAGAAAAGTGATTTATTCTCGGGATGGAACATTTGTAAAATACCAGGAAAATATTAAACCCTATTCTGAATGGAGCAGAGCAGATATTGCCTGTTATAACTATGGCTGAGGGATTGGCATATAGTATTTTAATCATATTAATGAAATTAGAGCCAATTCCAATATGTTCCAAGACAGACCATCCTAGTCTAGCAAAAGCTTTTTCTGCAGTAAGAGATAAAACAGCCCAAAGAGCTGTTGTTTCTGATGAAGCATTTAAGATACGTAATAGTCGATGGAGGTTATCCTAGGATAAACGTTTTTTAACAAATATACTTAAGGTAAGTCTCGAGACGGGACAACAACCTTTTGGAAAACAGTTTAATATTTGTGTTTATCAAAGATAGAGGGCGATAGTGAGAACACTGGGTGGCAATTTTCTTTTCAGTGTACAAGTGGATAAATCTGAGCTGGCCTGTGCCACTTCTTATGAAAACTTTCTTAAGAAAGAATCAAAGCTCTTTTCATCTGAAAGACCCTGAAGCCCCAAGCCTCTTGAGCACATACAGTGCCTTCAGAAAGTATTCACACGTCTTGACTTTTCTCACATTTTGTTGTGTTACAACCTGAATTTAAAATTAAATAAAATTGAGATGTTGTCATCACTGGCTTACACACAATACCCCATAATGTCAAAGTGGAATGATGTTTTTCTACATTTTTACAAATTATTTGAAAATAAAAAGCTGAAATGTCTTGAGTCAATAAGTATTCAACCCCTTTGTTATGGCAAGCTTAAATAAATGCAGGAGTAGAAATTTCCATAACAAGTCACATAATAAGTTGCAAGGACTCACTCTGTGTGCAATAATAGTATTTAACATGATTTTTGAATGACTACCTCATCTCTGTATCCCACACATACAATTATATGTAAGGTCCCGCAGTCGAGCAGTGAATTTCAAACACAGATTTAACCACAAAGACCAGGGATGTTTTCCAATGCCTCGCAAATGAGGGCACCCACGGCCGGCCCGCTCATTAGGCAGCCGCCTATGGCAGCAGATTGACGAGGGCGGCATTTTCTGAGCTAAACTGACCAAGACGCACCTCCAACAACACATAAAACCTCACATTTTTCTGCCCAAAAACAATGACAATTTCTCTCAACCAGTGGCATTTGGGCATTTTAGAAGTAATAGCCTGTTATGATGAGTTTCTCTGGCATCAGGTAATTCATGACAAAGTTGGGTAGCTGATATTCAGAGCTTAAATAGGCAAATTGATTAGTCACAGGAATCAGGACTAATAAAGCCAATGCGACGACCTGTTTTACGAACGGTGGGCCTACAACATGGAGGGACATTCATAAAATTCCATTGGGGGCCGACATTAATATGCCATTTAGCAGACGCTTTTATCCAAAGCGACTTACAGTCACGCGTGCATACATTTTTTGTGTATGGGTGGTCCCGGGGATCGAACCCACTACCTTGGCGTTACAAGCGCCGTGCTCTACCAGCTGAGCTACAGAGGACCATTGGTAGGCTACACCCCAGTAAGCACGAGCTGATGTCTTTCAGATATCTTTTTTTGGTGTTTTACAAACGGTAGGCTTACCACATAGTTGGGCATTCATAAAATTCAATTTCAGGCAACACTGTAGGCTACACCTCAGTAAGCACGGGCTGACGCCTTTTGGACATCTTTTTTTGGTGCAGTCTGGACCGGCCTTGATTTCCACATCCACGGATATTAGTTTTTGGTCCGGTCCGGACCTAATCTGAACCAATCATGTACGTCTATGTCTGGTTCAGATTTTATCTGGTCTGGACCAGCCTTGATTTGGCCCAAACATAGACGTCTATAAATTACTTATTTTTTAACTTTCATTCAGAACCAAAAATGAGCCTGATTTCAACATCCGGAAAATACGTATTTCCAGCATCCGGACTAAAACAGCTACAGACTTTAATGGATGTGATAGGAGAAAACTGAAGATGGATCAACAACATTGTAATTAATCCACAATACTAACCGAATTGACAGAGTGAAAAGAAGGAAGCCTGTACGGAATACAAATATTCAAAAACGTGCATCCTGTTTGCAACAAGGCAAAGAAATGGAATGGAGCTAAGCACAGGCAAAATCCTTGAGGAAAACCTGGTTCAGTCTGCTTTTCACCAGACACTGGGAGATTAATTCACCTTTCAGAAGGACAATAATCTAAAACACAGGCCAAATTTACACAAATTGCTTACCAAGAAGACAGTGAATGTTCCTGTGTAGCTGTGTTACAATTTTTACCTAAATCTGCTTGAAAATATATGGCAAGGCTTCAAAATGGTTGCCTAGCAATGATCAATAACCAAATTGACAGACCTTGAAGAATTTTTTAAATAATAATGTGCAAATATTGTACAATCCAGGTGTGCACAGCTCTTAGAGACTTACCCAGAAAGTCTCACAGCTGTAATCACCACCAAAGGTGAATCTAACATGTATTAACATGAATACTTAAGTAAATTAGATATCTGTATTTCATTCTCAATAAATTTGAAAAAATGTCTAAAAACATGTTTTCATTGTCATTATGGGGTATTGTGTAGATGGGTGAGATCTAAAAAAAAGATGTAATCCATTTTTAATTCAGGCTGTAACACAACAATATGTGGAATAAGTCAAGGGGTATAAATACTTTCTGAAGGCACTGTACACCAAGCTCTCACTGTCTCGCTGCAGAATTAGAAGTTTCTCCATGTTTCTCCAAATGTACAATTTTGAAGCTGCTCCAAACGTCAGTGTTTTTGACACCCTGCTGCTCTATATTGAACCATTTCTCAAATGTCCAAGTTAAGGGTTAAGTTTAGGCACTCATTCCGAATGGTTAAGATAAGGGTTAAGGTTTAGGATAGGGTTAAAACATTAAGTTTAGGCCATGGCCGGCATTATGGGCGGGCCTTGGGGGCCTGGCCCGCCCTACCGTACCTCCTTGCCCGTCCAAATAAAATATTGAAATATTGGTCATTTATTTGACGAGACACGAGCCAACAGCAAGACATATCAATCTCAGTTAAAGCATCCGAGCGAGCGAAACAGCGCCCCTCTTTCTAAGTACAGTGAGGGAAAAAAGTATTTGATCCCCTGCTGATTTTGTACGTTTGCCCACTGACAAAGAAATGATTAGTCTATAATTGTAATGGTAGGTTTACTTGAACAGTGAGGGACAGAATAACAACAAAAAAATCCAGAAAAACACATGTTATAAATGGATTTGCATTTTAATCAGGGAAATAAGTATTTTACCCCCTCTCAATCAGAAAGATTTCTGGCTCTCAGGTGTCTTTTATACAGGTAACGAGCTGAGATTGGACTCCAAAGTGGCGCAGTGGTCTAAGGCTAGCTGTGCCACTAGAGATCCTGGTTCGAATCCAGGCTCTGTCGTAGCCGGCCGCGACCGGGAGACCCATGGGGCGGCGCAAAATTGGCCCAGCGTCGTCCAGGGTAAGGGAGGGAATGGCCGGCAGGGATGTAGCTCAGTTGGTAGAGCATGGCGTTTGCAACGCCAGGGTTGTGGGTTCGATTCCCACGGAGGGCCAGTATGATAAATATAAAATAATGTATGCACTAACTGTAAGTCGCTCTGGATAAGAGCGTCTGCTAAATGACTAAAATGTAATGTAATTAGGAGCTCCTATTCTCAGTTTGTTACCTGTATAAAAGACACCTGTCCACAGAAGCAATCAATCAGATTCCAAACTCTCCACCATGGCCAAGACCAAAGAGCTCTCCAAGGATGTCAGGGAAAAGATTGTAGACCTACACAAGGCTGGAATGGGCTACAAGACCATCGCCAAGCAGCTTGGGGAGCAGGTGACAACAGTTGGTGCGATTATTCGCAAATGGAAGAAACACAAAATAACTGTCAATCTCCCTCGGCCTGGGGCTCCATGCAAGATCTTACCTCGTGGAGTTGCAATGATCATGAGAACGGTGAGGAATCAGCCAAGAACTACACGGGAGGATCTTGTCAATGATCTCAAGGCAGCTGGGACCATAGTCACCAAGAAAACAATTGGTAACACACTACGCCGTGAAGGACTGAAATCCTGCAGCGCCCGCAAGGTCCCCCTACTCAAGAAAGCACATATACAGACCCGTCTGAAGTTTGCCAATGAACATCTGAATGATTCAGAGGAGAACTGGGTGAAAGTGTTGTGGTCAGATGAGACCAAAATCGAGATCTTTGGCATCAACTCAACTCGCCGTGTTTGGAGGAGGACGAATGCCATCCCCACCGTCAAACATGGAGGTGGAAACATTATACTTTGGGGGTGTTTTTCTGCTAAGGGGACAGGACAACTTCACTGCATCAAAGGGACGATGGACGGGGCCATGTACTGTAAAATCTTGGGTGAGAACCTCCTTCCCTCAGCCAGGGCATTGAAAATGGGTCGTGGATGGCTATTCCAGCATGACAATGACCCAAAACACACGGCCAAGGCAACAAAGAAGTGGCTCGAGAAGAAGCACATTAAGGTCCTGGAGTGGCCTAGCCAGTCTCCAGACCTTAATCCTACAGAAATCTGTGGAGGGAGCTGCAGGTTCGAGCTGCCAAACGTCAGCCTCAAAACCTTTAATGACTTGGAGAAGATCTGCAAAGAGGAGTGGAACAAAATCCCTCCTGAGATGTGTGCAAACCTGGTGGCCAACTACAAGAAACGTCTGACCTCTGTGATTGCCAACAAGGGTTTTGCCACCAAGTACTAAGTCATGTTTTGCAGAGGGGTCAAATACTTATTTCCCTCATTAAAATGCAAATCAATTTATAACATTTTTGACATGCGTTTTTCTGGATTTTGTTGTTGTTATTCTATCTCTCACTGTTCAAATAAACCTACCATTAAAATTATAGACTGATCATGTCTTTGTCAGTGGGCAAACGTACAAAATCAGCAGGGGATCAAATACTTTTTGAGACACTTAACATAGAGATCCAGTTAGTTTTAGAATGGGTAATTAGCAATAGGCTGTTGCTAAATATCTCAAAAACTAAAAGCATAATTTTTGGGACAAATCGCTCGCTTAATTCTAAACCTCGTTTAGATCCATTATTGAATAATGTGGCTATTGAGCAAGTTGAGGAGACTAAACTTCTGGGTGTAACCCTAGATAGCAAGCTGTCATGGTCAAAACATAGACTCAATGGTTGCTAAAATAGGAAGAGGTCTGTCCATGACAGGGTCTTGCTTCTTGACATCTCAGTCGACCAGACAGGTCCTACAGGCCCTAGTTTTGTCGCACCTGGACTACTGGCCAGCTGTGTGGTCATGTGCAGCAAAGAAGGACATAGGTAAATTGCAGTTGGTCCAGAACAAAGCAGCATGTATTACACTTAGATGTACATGGAGGGAAAGAGTCAGTAACATGCATGTCAGTCTCTCATGGCTCAAAGTTGAGGCGAGATTGACTGCATCCCTATTGGTCTTTGTGCGAAGTATTGGTGTGTTGAAGGTACCGAACTGTCTGTTCAAGCAGTTGGCACACAGTTCGGACACTCATCAGTACAACCCAAGACATGCAACCAGAGGTTTCTTCACAGTCCCCACATCCAGAACAGAGGCTGGGAAACGCACAGTATTAAATAGAGCTATGACTACATCGAACTTTGCCACCCCAGGTAACTCAAGTTAGCAATAAAACCAGTTTCAAAAAACAGATAAAAGAACGCATACAGTACAATACAGTAATAGAGTCCACACGCAAAAAGATTAGCTTACTGGAGCTTTTTTCATTTACTTACCCAGGAGAGCATAGCTACATCTATGGGCTTTTATGTTTTTCTGTCGTGGGTAATGTGTGGTAGCCTCTCATAGTTTATGTATTGGTAAAAAATAAATAAAATAAGAAGATAATGATAATTTGGCCTTTTTTGGGCTTGGGCTCATAAAATGTATTTAATGTAAGGATTATAACATGTATTTGATGTATGGCTCATCAGGCTCAGGTAGCATCAGACTTTAATTTTCATGCTGATCAAAGCTCTAATCAAATCCAGACATACTGTATGCTTTAGAATGACACTTACGGTTTGGGGAGAAAAGTGATTATTCTCAGAATGGAACATTTGTAAAATACACAGAAAATATTCAACCCTAATCTATATCTTATTCTTTAGATGTTTGGGGCTGCTGGTGAACCATGATGTGCAGGCATAATCAAAGTAACACACGACTGGCGCACTTGCCAAAGAAAATTTGGCGCCCGACAACGTGACCTGGAAGAAATTTACCGGACATCCAATATGCATTCAGATCTGACTTGGCGCAGCCAGCGCGATCAATAAACGAGGGATATTGGCCAAATGAGCCTATAACAAATTACAAAAACACTATTCCTTGTGTTTCAATGTGTAGCATATGCAAAGCTTTACAGCCTATTTGTTTTGTTTTTTAGGCTACTTTCCTAAAACAATGATTGTCCACCTCACTGTTCAGCTGTCAGAGATTTGAGCACTAAATGCATCAGGCCATTGCATGTATAGGCCTTTAGGCTTAGGTGTCCACTGTATGATAATAATATAAAAAATATATATGTGTGTATATACACTACCAGTCATAAGTTTGGACCCACCTACTCATTCAAGGTTTTTTTTTTTTTTTACATTGTAGAATAATAGTGAAGACATCAAAACTATGAAATAACACAAATGGAATCATGTAATAACCAAAAAAGTGTTAAACAAATCAACATCTACCAATTTGTAAGTCGCTCTGGATAAGAGCGTCTGCTAAATGACGTAAATGTAAAATGTAAACATCTATTTCATATTTGAGAATAGCCACCCTTTGCCTTGATGACAGCTTTGCACACTCTTGGCATTCTCTCAACCAGATTCATGAGGTAGTCACCTGGAATGCATTTCAATTAATAGGTGTGCCTTCTTAAAAGTTAATTTGTGGAATGTATTTCCTTCTTAATGCGTTTGAGCCAATCAGTTGTGTTGTGACAAGGTATACAGAAGATAGCCCGCCGTGGCTTTGTGAGACGCGGTGTGGGTGAACAGATGATCTCTGCATGTGTTTTTCCCACCGTAAAGCATGGAGGAGGAGGTGTTATGGTGTGGGGATGCTTTGCTGGTGACACTGTGTGATTTATTTAGAATTCAAGGCACACTTAACCAACATGGCTACCGCAGCGTTCTGCAGCGATACACCATCCCATCTGGTTTGGGCTTAGTGGGACTATCATTTGTTTTTCAACAGGACAATGACCTAACACACCTCCAGGCTGTGTAAGAGCTATTATACCATGAAGGAGAGTGATTAAGTGCTGCATCAGATCCCCCGACCTCAACCCAATTGAGATGGTTTGGGATGAGTTGGACGGCAGAGTGAAGGAAAAGCAGCCAACAAGTGCTCATCATATGTGGGACTGTTGGAAAAGCATTCCAGGTGAAGCTGGTTGAGAAAATGCCAAGAGTGCGCAAAGCTGTTATCAAGGCAAACTGTGGTTATTTGAAGAATCTCAAATATAAAATATATTTTGATTTGTTTAACACTTTTTTGGTTACCACATGATTCCATATGTGTTATTTCATAGTTTTGATGTCTTCGCTATTATTCTACAATGTAAAAAATAGTACAAATAAAGAAACACCCTTGAATGAGTAGGTGTCCAAACTTTTGACTGGTACTGTATATGTATTTAATAAATCTTAGAATAAGGCTGTAATGTAACAAAATGTGGGAAAAGTGAAGGTGTCTGAATACTTTCCGAAGGCACTGTGTATATAAAAAAATAAGGAAGAGAAGCTTAGGCCTATCCCGAGAGATAGAGAGAGAAAGAAATGTATGTCGCCGGCATATCTCTATGCAGATGGCTACTGCGTCTGCTATACAGACAGACTTGCAGAAGGAGGTTAATTTGTTAATTTCTAATCCTAATATTTTGTATAAAGATAAGCATTATATTGCTAGATTATAGGAGTAACTGGTAGACCTGAAACATCCTTCCTCACCTCAAGTTCAACTGTTGGAGTCAGTTGGAGAGCTGGTGCGCACTGCCTTCATATCATAGGCCTGCAGTAGCTAAAGCTTAATAATAGCCACACCACACCATCACAAAAGCTTTAAACTTTATTAGGACAATATCAAAAGTAAATCAAGCAATTGTTTATAGGGACTATAGGAGCAGGCTATTATATTGCAGCAAACACAGCATTACAGTTGGAACATAATTGGCCAAAGAAAACAGAATGAAATATGGTTTAAACCCTCACAAATGTTCTGAACAGGCTATATTGCAGCAATTACCAACAAAGGTAAGTGCCTACCCTACCCAACAAATGACAGAAATAGGCTAATGTTACTTATTTTACAACTTATAACCCATCTTAAACTAAATATGGAGCACACAATTAAAAAGACAGATTGAATATAATTTAGCCAATGAAAATGTCTCAACAGAATTAAACAAAACAGGTTTTGCATATTAAACAAACTGGTTTCATTTAATAGGCAATACACAATAATAAAACAAATGATTATAAATACATGTATGTTCCCAAATTGCATCCTACTTGAATAGGGAGTTGCACAGTAGCCTGCATTTGGCCATGCCAACGTTCTTCTCATCTTCCACTACAATATGAAAACATTAAAATTCCCCTTGTAGGCTTTTCACTACAGGCATTCTATTTTTCCTCTATTTTTTGTTTTACTTCAATGAAAAAAGCCTCCATCTTCACAATCAACAGTGGCCATGGCTCCTCTCTCGCTCGCTCTTTCCTAAGCAAAGCAGCAGGCTCACGTGCATGCAAAGCATAAGAGAATGGTGCTGAAATGCGAATTTGGGGTGTAGGCTGTGACAGATAGTGGGTGTTTCTCAAAATGCATTCTACCGTGCTCTGAGCATGCAAATTGGAGCATGGGAGGGTCAGAGTATGAGTTCAAATCAAAGTATGCGAAAAGGAGCACGGAGGGCACTTCTCGAATGCGTATTCCATTTGTACATATTTTGAAGCATGCATCGATGCAAGCTTCAACGGAAGGTATGCAAAGAAATATGACGCAACCACGGAAATAAATATCTTGAAACCATTATTTGAGCTGAAGCCAGAGAAAATACACACCGACTTCAGAATGAAACGTTGCCTATTCACACCTCATATGTTGCCTGACCAGGGGCGCAACATTCACTGGGGATGGGGGGTGGGACATGTCCCCCCCACATTCTGAAATTTCATTTTTGTCCCCCTCAGTTTTATAATTGGAATGTGATTCAAAACGAGGCAACGGTGTGCTTTAGAACCATGCGGACGCCTCCGAGCGGTCGGGTAGGCTGTTTGGAGTGTTTATCCGACTGGATTTATAAAATATATATAATTATGTCCCCCCCACTTCTAAAACCAAAGTTGCACCCCTGTGCCTGACTACAATATTTCATCTTGATACTTTGATAAATACATGCTGTGTTAATTTTGGCGTGTTTACCTGCCTACGTACCGTAGATCGCACGCCCATAATAAGTCAATAAGGCTAACTGGATAGCTACTACATTTACATTTACATTTTAGTCATTTAGCAGACGCTCTTATCCAGAGTGACTTACAGTTAGTGAGTGCATACATTTTTTTTTTTTGTACTGTTATCTAGCCCGATAGCCACAAATAATTGTTAGCTAGCTACCCACAAATAATTTACATCTAGGTCATTTTTGCCTGTTAAACTATCTGGTTAGCTACATTATTACGATTCACATATAGCTAGCGGATAGTTATGAAGTAAAACAGTTGCTTTGTGTATATCTTGTTTAATCTCTATTGCCATTGTTGTCCTGGCTGGAAGATGGTTCAGTGAATGGGTATGTCCATAGTAAGTCAATAGGGCTGACTGGCTAGCTAGCTACCCACGAAGAATTGGTAGCTACCCATTAAAAATTTACATCTACTTTGCATAACATTAGTTTTATGTCATTTTTGCCTGTTTAACTAGCTGGCTAGCTAGATATTTACGATTCACATATCTAGCTGATAATTATGAAGTAAAACGTTTACTTTGTGTATATCTTGTTTCGTCTATTGTTGCAATTGTCCTGGCTGGAAGAAGGTTCAGTGAATGGGGTGAAGCGTGAGGTAATACAGTAGGGGGAGTGTGAGTGCTTCTCAAATGTAATGTTTTATGCGTTCTCCACACTCTCGTCCTCACAGGAATGTACTCAAGAGAACGTGGTCGGAGAATGCACTCGGAGCATGAGAGTGTGGAGCACAGTGGTATGCATATTGAGAAACACCCAGTCTCTCCTGGACAATTTGGCTTGCTACAATTTTATTTATTGGCTTTTAATTTTTTTATTGGCCAAAAGCTGCAATTAGCCTACCGGCTAAGGGAAACCCTTGTGCATTTTCCCATCAGAGTTGTGTTTCCATCAAATTGACTTATTGCAGAGTCTGTGCGTAATACATAGCACACATAAAAATAACTTGAGGTTAAATTCATATGTACCGAATAAAAAATACAATTTAAATGGGTTTCCATTGCATTTTCAACTCTATGCCTACCGACGGTTATTCTCACAAAAAATGTTGCATAGGTATAGCGAATGTGCCCACTCTGGTATTGGCACATGCGCTCTAGCCAACAGATTGCAGATACAGGTATAGCCTGCACTGTATCTGATTACTTTGGACAAAATACATTATTTTTATTTGCAAATGGCAACCAAGCATCGATCATCATGTCACAAGAATAAGACCCTCTATATTTATTGAAACGAGCATCAACCTCATCACTGTGCACTTTCACCACCCTGTGAAGTTCATCATCATTTATTTCATCTGTAGTCTAATAAACTGCATGCAACTCCATGTCGTGACGTTTTTTATCCGACATGTAAGCTACTTTACTGCATAAAAAGTTTGGATGGAAACCTGGTTAATGTCAAGCCATTTTGAGGATGCTGGAATTATATTTTGGATGAACGTGCGCATGCCTACAGGATTCTTTTAAAGTAGCCTAATCAGATTAAAACATTGTGACTGGTTGTGTTTATGCCACATATGAAAGGTAATGCATTTTAAAAGTTAAATGATTAATATTTAGGCTATATTGAAGCATTAGGTTCTAGGTGCGTGAGGAATAGCCGCACGGATTGGAGAGGAGGCAGAGCATTTTAAGCTTCCCTGAATAACTGGGACTGCCAAGAGCATATGTGGCCACATTATTATAGGACGACTTGGGAGAATGATGATCTGCAACAGACAGTGCATTCAGTATCAGAACGTAAAATACACAGACTGGCCTGCTACTGTGCCTTTCTAGACCTTATTAACTGTCGAGAGTAGACCCACAATGGATCCAAATCGAATGAAACATTCAAATTACAGGGCTTTTGCACTGTTATTCAAATTACATTTTCACTGCAGCCTAGAGTATAATTTTGTACTCACTTGAAAACAATAATGCAATTATTCATTCTATAGTCTAGGTAGGATAACTGTATTGTCCCTAAACAAGATCAATAGGGGAGCTTTCTGAGCTGTGTGTTTCATGTCTTCACTGTTCTTTCATACCCAATGATGCACCTGGCCTGTCCATTACCTATCATTTATTCCCATTTGTTCTTGTCAATTCATATTGAAAATTGATGCAGCTTTGAATGCCTTTATATGTAGTATGATTCCTATTTAGCCTATTGTAGATCTGGCTAAACGATCCACCTACCACTATTGTCACTGTGAATGGTGGATAGAGGGCAGGTTAGACAGCTAGACTTTACTGACCTGTGGTATAGTAAAAGTTACCACATGGAAAAGCGTAGTGCATAAGATAAGTACCAAAACACCTTGATATAGGGGAGGCTCATGCAACCAGATGAGGAAATTTGGCTAGGATGGAATAAATTATATAGCCTAAACCTGCAAAAGAGCGAATGTTAACCAGGAAAAAAAACGCACTATCATCCCCGGTGCCCAACAAAAGACACACAACCCTCCACAAAGAAAAATAAAAGTTTGACAACCCTCCCCTATTTTGGACTATTCCCTCCCAGTAAATTGCGATCTGGCTCTTAATCAAACAAGCTGTAATAGCGGTTATCGGAGACTGAGCATCATTGAAGCAGACAACCTTCAGCGCCACAATCTCAGGTGTGCACCAACTCCGCACTGGGAGAATCCACGTCTCTCTCTGTGTGTGTGTGTGTTAAATTATTTCCACTGTGAGTGTTGTGACTGACTGTGAGACCGACCAGCCGCCGGAGCATCAGCTCTCTCTGGTAGAAGGACCTCCGCGGAGACCCCAGGCTGACAGAGGCGCATGGCTCTTACGCAACTCAGGATCCCGAGCCAGCCAGCTGCTGTTTGCTACTAGAGTTGTAACTGACTGTTAGTCACATCTCTCCGGAGAGATGGTAAAGCATCCATAAATTATCTCTCAGCAGCAGCATGCATTTTCTGGACGGTGGTTTGTTTAGTTAATTAAGTGGAGCCGAGCACAAAAGTAAGCGCGAGCTGTCACGTTAGGAAACACTAATGGCACACACATCGTTCCACCGTCATAAACTTGAATTTAAACATCCCTCAAATGTAGGCTAACCGTGATTGATCCGCCAGTAAAGCAATGGACTATCATGATAATGGTAATATTAAATTCAATAAAAATTTATAGATTAAATGAAATGTTTATTGCCTAATAGATGTCAGTTTTCTGGCCAAATCTCAAAAATAAGGAATCGTTAGTGCGAGAATGCTTGACTGAAATGTGTTGAAAACTTGACTAATTTCAGACTAAACAATTTATATTTAGCAGTTTACCAAACATATCCACCGTTCTCCAGAATCTTAGCCTATACCGCAAGCATTCCGTTACTCAATTGACAACAATGCGAAGGGAATGCTTAAAGTGCCCCTCTACTCACCTACAGGACACCGTGAGCTCAACTTTGGTGGCTGGAATGGCAGCGGTGAATGGGTCAAAGTCTCCAATACACGCCATATTCATAAAGCTACTCATCGTCGAAATCTCCCGTTAAACGGTCCTTCTTCGGTCGCATGAAAGAAAGAAACCATTAAAAACCGTGCGCTGCTTAGGGTCGCTGTTGCATAAGGCTGCGGGAGTGTCGCCCAGCCAGCTGCAAGAAGAGTATCGCCCACAACTGCCCAGCGTCATGTGTAACGGTTAAAAGATTCATCTCATGCTAGTATGCAGAGTTGAGAGCGAGGTATAGACTAGGCTACTGATAGTGCGAGGGCGTGACGCCCGCGAGAAGGGCAGCCTAGACATGTGCAGATCTCAGCTTTGGGAAGTGTTATACAATTACAAAAATAAACAACTAAATAAGATAACACATTATGGTATAGGGCCTAGTCTGTGCTGATGCTTTTAGGGAACCATTGCAATTTGCAAATGCTTTATTGCATAAATTAAGTCTAACCAATTCAGGGATTTGTAGCTAATTAATATGCTAAATCATTGTAATGCCTGTGCTTTGAATATCTATTGAATGACAATACAGTGCAAAATTCAGTGGAGCCTGCTGAGGGGAAGACGGCTCATAATAATGGCTGGAACGGAGCAAATGGAATGGCATCAAAACACATGGAAGCTATGTGTTTGGTGTATTTGATACCATTCCACCTAAAAGCTCCAGCCATTACCACCAACCTCCTGTGGTGCAAATTAATAATAAAAACCTCAAGGAACTAATTTCTGTGACAGTACAAAGGCATAATGGCCCACCTGGTTTTCAATGCACTGGGATGCTAGCGAATTTTAGACCTTTCTAAACGAACCACAATTTTCTCTCAGACATTGGGTGTCCTATGTCCACCTGGTTTCGTCTAAAAATAGTATTTATTAGGTTGATTAAATCATATTGCACGCCAGCACACACAGCTATCCGCTTGCTTGGGTTTAGACAGCGATGACACATGGTAGAGCATGGCGCTTGTAACGCCAGGGTAGTGGGTTCGATCCCCGGGACCACCCATACGTAAAAATGTTTGCACACATGACTGTAAGTCGCTTTGGATAAAAGCGTCTGCTAAATGGCATATTATATATTATTATGAGAGGCTGCTTTTTATACAGGCATGCTTTAATATTTTTTCAACTAATTGGTCTTTTGACCAATCAGATCAGCTTTGAAAAATATCTGATGTAAAAAGTTCTGATTGGTCAAAAGACCAATTAGTGGAAAGAATATCATAATTGGGCTGCCTGTGTAAACGCAGCCAAAGTGATGCAGATGGCGCAAAGAGAGCACCTGAGATATTCCCTCTATTAAGTGACTGATTTCTCTACCAGGTGCAGCGGCCCAGTGAGCTAAAATATGAACAGCTGTGTCAAATTAGATTATATACTGAACACAAATATAAACGCAACATGTAAAGTGTTGGTCCCATGTTTCTTGAGCTGAAATAAAACATCTCAGACATTTTCCATATGTACAAAAAGCCTATTTCTCTCCAATTCTGTGCACACATTTGTTTGAATTCCTGTTAGTGAGCATTTTTCCTTTGCAAAGATAATCTATCCACTTGACAGGTGTGGCTTTTCAAGAAGCTGATTAAACAGCATGATCATTACACAGGTGCACCTTGTACTGGTGACAATAAAAGGCCACTCTAAAAATGTGCAGTTTTGTCACACAACACAATGCCACAGATGTCCCAAGTTTTGAGGGAGCATGCAATTGGCTTGCTGATTGCAGGAATGTCCACCAGAGTTGTTGCCAGATAATTGAATGTTCATTTCTCCACCATAAGCCCCATCCAATGTCGTTTTAGAGAATTTGGCAGTACATCCAACCGGCCTCACAACTGCAGACCACGTGTAACCATGCTAGCCCAGGACCTCCACATCCGGCTTCTTCACCTGCGGGATCGTCTGAGACCAGCCACCTGGACAGCTGATGAAACTGAGGAGTATTTCTGTCTGTAATAAAGCCCTTTTGTGGGGGGAAACGAATTCTGATTGGCTGGGCCTGGCTCCCCAGTGGGTGGGCCTATGCCCTCCCAGGCCCACCCATGGCTGTGCCTCTGCCCAGTCATGTGAAATCCATAGATTAGGGTGCAATTAATTAATTTAAATTGACTGATGTCCTTATATGACCTGTAACTCTGTAGAATCGTTGAAATTGTTGCGTTTATATTTTTGTTGAGTATAGTTTAGGCCCGAATGAGCGTTTTAATCAGGGTGCCCAATAGCTGATTGATTGCCAAAACGTCTTATCTTCAGTTGCAGTTGCTGAAGCCTAGGCTATAGCCAGGGTCTCGATCTATTGTCTCCTGATATGAGACAGAATTAGCCTACTTGAGCAAATCTGGCAATTACAGTGGGGAAAAAAAGTATTTAGTCAGCCACCAATTGTGCAAGTTCTCCCACTTAAAAAGATGAGAGAGGCCTGCAATTTTCATCATAGGTACACGTCAACTATGACAGACAAAATGAGAAGAAATTCCAGAAAATCACATTGTAGGATTTTTAATGCATTTATTTGCAAATTATGGTGGAAAATAAGTATTTGGTCAATAACAAAAGTTTCTCAATACTTTGTTATATACCCTTTGTTGGCAATGACACAGGTCAAACGTTTTCTGTAAGTCTTCACAAGGTTTTCACACACTGTTGCTGGTATTTTGGCCCATTCCTCCATGCAGATCTCCTCTAGAGCAATGATGTTTTGGGGCTGTCGCTGGGCAACACGGACTTTCAACTCCCTCCAAAGATTTTCTATGGGGTTGAGATCTGGAGACTGGCTAGGCCACTCCGGGACCTTGAAATGCTTCTTACGAAGCCACTCCTTCGTTGCCCGGGCGGTGTGTTTGGGATCATTGTCATGCTGAAAGACCCAGACACGTTTCATCTTCAATGCCCTTGCTGATGGAAGGAGGTTTTCACTCAAAATCTCACGATACATGGCCCCATTCATTCTTTCCTTTACACGGATCAGTCGTCCTGGTCCCTTTGCAGAAAAACAGCCCCAAAGCATGATGTTTCCACCCCCATGCTTCACAGTAGGTATGGTGTTCTTTGGATGCAACTCAGCATTCTTTGTCCTCCAAACACAACAAGTTAAGTTTTTACCAAAAAGTTCTATTTTGGTTTCATCTGACCATATGACATTCTCCCAATCCTCTTCTGGATCATCCAAATGCACTCTAGCAAACTTCAGACGAGCCTGGACATGTACTGGCTTAAGCAGGGGGACACGTCTGGCACTGCAGGATTTGAGTCCCTGGCGGCGTAGTGTGTTACTGATGGTAGGCTTTGTTACTTTGGTCCCAGCTCTCTGCAGGTCATTCACTAGGTCCCCCTGTGTGGTTCTGGGATTTTTGCTCACCGTTCTTGTGATCATTTTGACCCCACGGGGTGAGATCTTGCGTGGAGCCCCAGATCAAGGGAGATTATCAGTGGTCTTGTATGTCTTCCATTTCCTAATAATTGCTCCCACAGTTGATTTCTTCAAACCAAGCTGCTTACCTATTGCAGATTCAGTTTTCCCAGCCTGGTGCAGGTCTACAATTTTGTTTCTGGTGTCCTTTGACAGCTCTTTGGTCTTGGCCATAGTGGAGTTTGGAGTGTGACTGTTTGAGGTTGTGGACAGGTGTCTTTTATACTGATAACAAGTTCAAACAGGTGCCATTAATACAGGTAACGAGTGGAGGACAGAGGAGCCTCTTAAAGAAGAAGTTACAGATCTGTGAGAGCCAGAAATCTTGCTTGTTTGTAGGTGACCAAATACTTATTTTCCACCATAATTTGCAAATAAATTGATTAAAATTCCTACAATGTGATTTTCTGGAATTTTTTTCCTCAATTTGTCTGTCATAGTTGACGTGTACCTATGATGAAAATTACAGGCCTCTCTCATCTTTTTAAGTGGGAGAACTTGCACAATTGGTGGCTGACTAAATACTTTTTTCCCCCACTGTACATTATGACACTATTCAATCACTTTAAAGACACAATCTGGATTTTGTGTTTTAGCAGGGGGACAGAGTGCGATTCATTCCGTGCTTTATACCATGCCATTCAGGGGTCTCACATTTTTTCATGGGACCTATAATTATTTTTTATGGGCCTAATAGTAAAGACATGTAAAAAATATATATATTTTAAATGTATTTATTATTATTTTACCCCTTTTTCTCCCCAATTTCGTGGTATCCAATTGGTAGTTATAGTCTTGTCCCATCGCTGCAACTCCTGTACGGACTCGGGAGAGGCGAAGGTCGAGAGCCGTCCGTCCTCCGAAACACTACGCACTGCTTCTTGACGCAATGCCCGCTTAACCCGGAAGCCAGCCACACCAATGTGTCGGAGGAAACACCGTACACCTGGCGACCGTGTCAGCGTGCACTGCGCCCGGCCCGCCACAGGAGATGCTAGTGCCTGATGGGACAAGAATACCCCTGCCGGCCAAACCCTCCCCTAACCTTGACAACGCTGGGCCAATTGTGCGCACCATGGGTCTCCCGGTCGCGGCCGGCTGCGACAGAGCCTGGACTCGAACCAGGATCTCTAGTGGCACAGCTAGCAATGCGATGCAGTGAAATACATGTAATTTAACGGCAAACAATTAATTTATATTACCTTTTCATTTGGCATGAACACAACCAGCCCATTATGTTTTTATCTTATTGTCAAAACAAATCACTTCAAACAGTAGCCTACCTGAGCATGGTCATCCACTCCAACAAATGGCAGCATCCAAACAGTGCACTGCTGAAATAGGTGCAGCCTACACTAATTGCAGTGCTTGTTGACTTTGTCATGTGCAAAATGCACTATCTTTTGCACAAAAGATTTGTCATTATGAACAGATTATTAAATTGAAAACAATATACACTTTGTCTTGTAACTATTGGTTTTAACATGGATTATTTGTATGATTACAAAACTCCTTGGTCTTCTATAACATAAACATAACCATATTTTTTTTTCTAGCTCAATGGTCAAGACACCTGCACTGATGTGTTCTAGTCTGCAAGACCATGATACAAATTAAACGATATTCTCTGAGATAAAATCCTCCTGAGCAAAACCACAGCTATTAAATAATTGACAGTACAATTTCATGTATTTTCTCTTGCAAAGGGCTTACTACAAACTGATAGTGACAGAACTGGAAATTCTGAGTCCTCTGTTTCACTCTGTAGCTCTAAAATATTCACCATAGACCCTGAAATTGAATTCCATATCACAAATACCATCAGTTATAAACATGTCGAAAACATTAAGGGCCGGTTTCCTAGACACAGCTAAAGCCTATAGTTCTGGAATAAAAAGCATTCTCAATGGAGATTCTCAGGCAAACCAGCAATCATTGATCTAGTCCAGTACGGATTTCTGTTTATTACAACAATAGTTAGTTAGAAAATTGTCTGAGATTTAGTTCTGGAGAACCAGATAAGTTATAAGGGATAAGCTACAAGTAAATAACAGTTTCACTTGGATGTTTGTGCTCCAAAATGTTATTTGCTAGTGCACTGGTCAAAAGTAGTGCACTATATAGGGAATATGTTGCCATTTGGGAGACACCCTTAAGCTCTTCTGTAGTTGTTTTACCTCCTGTTCATGCATGTGTTTTGACCTAGCTGTACAACCATTCATATGCTTTGCTTGTTGATGAATTGGATAAGAGTGTCTGCTAAATGACTAAAATGTAAATGTAATGAATTACAAATTACACTACTGCCATCTAGTGGATACATCTGGTTAGCCTACAGTGTATATTGAAAATGCATATTTTGAAACCTTGCTTCCTTCCTTTGAGTAGGCTTTGCTTTTATTCGTGTAGGTGAATGCTACGAGGTGGAAACCTTGCTTTCACCTATCCAATCAGGTTAGTTGGATCAGTGAATACTACAGCCCCAATCACTGTAGTGCCCTTCTTCATCAGTGCTCTCCCCTCACTCCCCACACTTCTGATCTTCAAATCCCCACCCCTCCCTCAAAAGGAACAGACCCAGGTGACCACACACAGGGTACTTGTTGGTTTCTGACAGATTACATTTATTTCACCAGGCATCTGACATTAGAACTTCTACAGTACAGAGTCAGCCATTTTATGGACTGACATCTACAGCAAAACTCCAGAGGGGAACCCAGGACTAGTTTGAATACATACAGCTTCTTTCAACAGAACAATCAAATAAAATCAGAACAGGGTTGCATCTGAAATGGCACCCTATTCCCTTTATAGTGCATGACTTTTGAACAGCATCCATAGGGTCCTGGTCAAAAATAGTGCACTCTGCAATAGGTGCCATTTTGGATGCAGACCAGGAAACATAACAGGCGGACTCAGGGCCAGGGAGAGGGGCTCTGTTCAAAAGAGATGAGTGCTGTTAGAAACACTGTCTCCTAATTCTGGTCCTTTGTTTCCCTTGTGGAGTGAGATTTGATGATCAACAAAACAAACCTTCAGTTGATTTCTTCGTATAATACTGTTTATATATACATATTGTGTTGGCTGCTGCTCCTACTACTTTAACATTCAATAGTCCCAGCAGACAGCGGATCCAATACATCGTTTGACAGTTAGTTCAGCTCACACCAATCACAAATAAGCCAGTTGAAATGTACTGTAAAACTGACACACAGGATAAACCACCATACACCGGGGTCTTCCCAGACCAGGATTGGGAGAGCTTTACAGTACAGGCACAGATAAAAGGCTCCTCTCTTCCTCACACTTTAGACTCTTATATACAGTATTTACCTACAGTTACCAGGTGTACCTCACCTGGAGTCCAGAACAGAAGCCTTCTATGGGTCAAGGTGAGCAAACAACTTAGCAGCACAGGCATTTGGTTAGGTCATAACTTATTAGAGGGAACAGCATCAAGTGGAGAATCATACATTGCTAAATGACGAGTAGTGGACGAGTGAAGAGAGTCAGTGTTTCCTCAAAGAGACATTGTATTTGCACATAGAGAGTAAGTAAGGACTAGGTGTAAAGACTAAGGAAGCAGAGAGGTGACTGACTTTAGGTGTTTTGCTAGTGGCTACAAGAGTAGTGTTAGTTAATATATCCAGTTCACAGATAAAGTACAAGAGAAGTTTCATGATTTGGTAACCGACGGTAAGCGGGCACTGAATTCAAAGCAAAAGAACATCCAGACTGAGCGACTTAAGGGGGTGTCAGTTCACGTAAAGCCACGTTGATATCAGGTAAGGGACAGCAGGGTTGAGGACAGTGGTTCTGCTTACAATGCAGAAGAAAGGCTTCTCTTCCTTTACTGTGCCACTGGAGAACCAGGTCCGGGTCTTGAAGGCCTGCTACAGAGCCCGGTAGGAGCGCACCCTCTTTACCATCCTCTCATCTCATATCTGCACCACTCTCCTTTAGTAACTCCCCCAGCCTAGAAAAACACTCAATATGTGTGTGTGTGTGTGTGTGTGCGTAAATATGACCCGTGTGGGCTCACTCAATACTTAATATGAGCGGAGACGGAAAGATGTCTACGAAGCAAAAATAGGGTTTATTCTGCACAGGCCAGTGCTACGGCCACACAGGTTAGACTAGATACATTTAGCTAGGGAGACATTTTCTAGGGATGAACCTACAGTACCTTACTCTGGAGAAATACTACAGCTACTTTTACTGAGATATGATTCCATTCTTGCGGGCTTGCACTGTTGTCTTGGTTACAGTATGTGGGGGGTGGTTTCCAAGGTTAGGGGTCAGAGGTCAAAGTGCTAATCAGCAGCATCCCAGGTTAAGGGTCACGGTGGGAGGTCACGGCCATGTTCAGTTACTAGCCACCTCATCAGCTGTGTCCGCCGTCGTGTCTAAGGTGCTGTCGAGTCCGCCCCGGGCACGCCAGATCTTCACTGTTCGATCACTATGAAATTACAGAGCAGAAAAACTGTCACTGCAATGGCTGTATCCAGGCTATTGTGTGTGTTTGTGTGTCTGCTTGTCATTCTGTCTGTGTGGTTCTGTGACTTACTCGGATGCTGTGAAGAGGTGGCTGCTGTTGGTGGAGATGCCGTTGATGGGGCTCTCGTGGCCCTTGAGTTCCCCAAGGGCCCCCAGTGTGTCTGCATGCCACAGCTTGAGCACCCCTCCTCTACAGCCGCTCAGCAGGGCCGGAGAGCCAGGCACCACACCCAGGGCACACACCCAGTCACGGTGGGCGTTGGGCACTTGCTGTTAAGACATAGTACATACAGCCTCTGTTTTCCCTTCAACTATTTCGCAGGTTAGCAGTGTTCATCAAACAACTTCCCAGTTAAAATACCCTGCATGACACATCAAGCACCGCCTTCTCAAAAGCACGATTCACCAAAATAGTCTGTGACACTTCTCTTTCCCCTCTGTTACCTGCAGTAGGTATTTTAATTTATTTTTTTGTTTTAGGGGGTAGATCAGCTTTAAGACTGCAGATCCATTGTAGCTTCCATCAATGTAATGGTCTGCAAAATGTCCAATCCCCCATATTTTGGGGTAAATACAGTTGAAGTCGGAAGTTTACATACACTTAGGTTGGAGTCATTAAAACTCGTTTTTCAACCACTCCACAAATTTCATGTTAACAAACTATAGTTTTGGCAAGTCGGTTAGGACTTCTACTTTGTGCATGACACAAGTAATTTTTCCAACAATTGTTTACAGACAGATTATTTCACTGTATCACAGTTCCAGTGGGTCAGAAGTTTACATACACTAAGTTGACTGTGCCTTTAAACAGCTTGGAAAATTCCAGAAAATTATGTCATGGCTTTAGAAGCTTCTGATAGGCTAATTTACATCATTTGAGTCAATTGGAGGTGTACCTGTGGATGTATTTCAAGGTCTACCTTCAAACTCAGTGCCTCTTTGCTTGACATCATGGGAAAATCAAAAGAAATCAGCCAATACCTCAGAATTTTTTTTTACAAACAATAGTACGCAAGTATAAACACCATGGGACCACGCGGCCGTCATACCGCTCAAGAAGGAGACGCGTTCTGTCACCTAGAGATGAACGTACTTTGGTGCGAAAAGTGCAAATCAATCCCAGAACAACAGCAAAGGACCTTGTGAAGATGCTGGAAGAAAACGGGTACAAAAGTATCTATATCCACAGTAAAATGAGTCCTATATCAACATAACCTGAAAGGCCGCTCAGCAAGGAAGAAGCCACTGCTCCAAAACCGCTATAAAAAAGCCAGACTATGGTTTGCAACTGCACATGGGGACAAAGATCGTACTTTTTGGAGAAAAAATATAACTGTTTGGCCATAATGACCATCGTTATGTTTGGAGGAAAAAGGGGGGCGCTTGCAAGCTGAAGAACACCATCCCAACTGTGAAGCACAGGGGTGGCAGCATCATGCTGTGGGGGTGCTTTGCTGCAGGAGGGTCTGGTGCACTTCACAAAATAGATGGCATCATGAGGAAGGAAAATTATGTGGATATATTGAAGCAGCATCTCAATACATCAGTCAGGAAGTTAAAGCTTTGGTCGCAAATGGGTCTTCCAAATGGACAATGACCCCTAGCATACTTCCAAAGTTGTGCCAAAATGGCTTAAGGACAACAAAGTCAAGGTATTGGAGTGGCCATCACAAAGCCCTGACCTCAATCCTATAGAAAATATGTGGGCAGAACTAAAAAGCATGTGCGAGAAAGGAGGCCTACAAACCTGACCAGCTCTGTCGGGAGGAATGGGCCAAAATTCACCCAACTTATTGTGGGAAGCTTGTGGAAGGCTACCCGAAACGTTTGACCCAAGTTAAACAATTGAAAGACAATGCTACCAAATACTAATTGATTGTATGTAAACTTGTATGTAAACTTCTGACCCACTGGGATTGTTATGAAAGAAATAAAAGCTGAAATAAATCATTCTCTCTACTATTATTCTGACATTTCACATTCTTAAAATAAAGTGGTGATCCTAACTGACCTAAGACAGGGCATTTCTACTAGGATTAAATGTCAACCTCCTTCCCTCAGCTAGGGCATTGAAAATGGGTCGTGGATGGGTATTCCAGCATGACAATAACCCAAAACACACGGCCAAGGCAACAAAGGAGTGGCTCAACAAGAAGCACATTAAGGTCCTGGAGTGGCCTAGCCAGTCTCCAGACCTTAATCCCAAAATCTGTGGAGAGAGCTGAAGGTTCGAGTTCCCAAACGTCAGCCTCGAAACCTTAATGACTTGGAGAAGATCTGCAAAGAGGAGTGGGACAAAATCCCTCCTGAGATGTGTGCAAACCTGGTAGCCAACTACAAGAAACGTCTGACCTCTGTGATTGCCAAAAATGGTTTTGCCACCAAGTACTAAGTCATGTTTTGCAGAGGGGTTAAATACTTATTTCCCTCATTCAAATGAAAATGAATTTATAACATTATTGACATGCGTTTTTCTGGATTTTGTTGTTGTTATTCTGTCTCTCCCTGTTCAAATAAACCTACCATTAAAATTATAGACTGATCATGTCTTTGTCAGTGGGCAAACTTACAAAATCAGCAGGGGATCAAATACTTTTTTCCCTCACTATATACTACATACATATCTTTTAAATATATTTTCCATAATTATTTACTTTCCAACCCTACCCCCCATCCCCTAATTGGAGTAAACTAATGGACATCAACTCTTAGGCTTCTACTTCCAGCTTATACATACTATATACATTTTACGGACACAATTTATTTTACAATACTTATCTTTTGTTTGTTTTTAATGCAATCCTTCAGCTACCATCAACCCCTCCCATCTATCTCTGAAGCCCATCCAGTTTGATTTCTATTTCGCCAAATATTTTTAACTGTGATGTTTCATAAAAGTTATGAACCTATATACATTTTATGGACACAGTATATTTTATATTAGTTATCTTGTTGTTTTTAATCCCACCCTTCAGCTTCACTCAACCCCTCCCATCTATTTCTTAACACCATCCATTTTTGATTTTTATTTGCCATATATTTTTTTACTGTGCTGTGATGTTTCACAAAAGTTATGAACCTTTCTATTGTCATAGTTTCTACAGATTGTAAAGTAAAACATTTTTCTTTGCTAAAAGTATTATTATATTATTGATCAATTGATTATGACTTTTAAAATCACCCAGTAGTGTTATCTGCAGAGTTAGCTCCAGATAAATGTTGCACTTCTTCAACCATTCCTGGACCTGCGACCAAAAACAAGCTACATATGGAGAGTACCAAAACAAATCTAATGATTCGGTCTCTTCGCAGCAAAATCTGCAGAGCTGGGATGGTTGTGTCCCCCATATATATATATACAGTGGGGAAAAAAAGTATTTAGTCAGCCACCAATTGTGCAAGTTCTCCCACTTAAAAAGATGAGAGAGGCCTGTAATTTTCATCATAGGTACACGTCAACTATGACAGACAAATCGAGAAAAAAAATCCAGAAAATCACATTGTAGGATTTTTTATGAATTTATTTGCAAATTATGGTGGAAAATAAGTATTTGGTCACCTACAAACAAGCAAGATTTCTGGCTCTCACAGACCTGTAACTTCTTATTTAAGAGGCTCCTCTGTCCTCCACTCGTTACCTGTATTAATGGCACCTGTTTGAACTTGTTATCAGTATAAAAGACACCTGTCCACAACCTCAAACAGTCACACTCCAAACTCCACTATGGCCAAGACCAAAGAGCTGTCAAAGGACACCAGAAACAAAATCGTAGACCTGCACCAGGCTGGGAAGACTGAATCTGCAATAGGTAAGCAGCTTGGTTTGAAGAAATCAACTGTGGGAGCAATTATTAGGAAATGGAAGACATACAAGACCACTGATAATCTCCCTCGATCTGGGGCTCCACGCAAGATCTCACCCCGTGGGGTCAAAATGATCACAAGAACGGTGAGCAAAAATCCCAGAACCACACGGGGGGACCTAGTGAATGACCTGCAGAGAGCTGGGACCAAAGTAACAAAGCCTACCATCAGTAACACACTACGCCGCCAGGGACTCAAATCCTGCAGTGCAAGACGTGTCCCCCTGCTTAAGCCAGTACATGTCCAGGCCCGTCTGAAGTTTGCTAGAGTGCATTTGGATGATCCAGAAGAGGATTGGGAGAATGTCATATGGTCAGATGAAACCAAAATATAACTTTTTGGTAAAAACTTAACTTGTTGTGTTTGGAGGACAAAGAATGCTGAGTTGCATCCAAAGAACACCATACGTACTGTGAAGCATGGGCGTGGAAACATCATGCTTTGGGGCTGTTTTTCTGCAAAGGGACCAGGACGACTGATCCGTGTAAAGGAAAGAATGAATGGGGCCATGTATCGTGAGATTTTGAGTGAAAACCTCCTTCCATCAGCAAGGGCATTGAAGATGAAACGTGGCTGGGTCTTTCAGCATGACAATGATCCCAAACACAACGCCCGGGCAACGAAGGAGTGGCTTCGTAAGAAGCATTTCAAGGTCCTGGAGTGGCCTAGCCAGTCTCCAGATCTCATCCCCATAGAAAATCTTTGGAGGGAGTTGAAAGTCCGTGTTGCCCAGCGACAGCCCCAAAACATCACTGCTCTAGAGGAGATCTGCATGGAGGAATGGGCCAAAATACCAGCAACAGTGTGTGAAAACCTTGTGAAGACTTACAGAAAACGTTTGACCTGTGTCATTGCCAACAAAGGGTATATAACAAAGTATTGAGAAACTTTTGTTATTAACCAAATACTTATTTTCCACCATAATTTGCAAATAAATTCATTTTTGAATCCGGCGTTGTTTTGCCATGGAATCGGTAAATCGAAAATCTCTTCACAATTATTTTGCAATCTATATGGCACAGCTGTCCATTTTTTGGTCCTTAAATACAACTGGTATACTTTTTTATTTATCACCATTTTTTAAAAACAATTTCACTCTTTAATGCAAGGCCAACAGACAAGTTCCTTACTTTTTCCCCCCTTCCACTTGCCTCTTCCATTTTTGCGGTAATGCTGCAATTAGTTGGTTGTAATTTTGGCTAGAGCAGACATTTTCATATATTTTTGTTAGCTGTATGTGTGACAACTCCACCAGTCCTATTTATGATATCATTTACAAAGATTATACCTTTTTTAGACATTATTTTGAAAAATACATTTTTTTATCAATTAGTATATTTGAGTTTAACCACAATATTTGTTGTATTATTTGCTCTGTCTTTTCTGGTGGATTAAACTGAAATTGCAACCAACTTTCTATGGCTTGTTTTAAAAATAGCTATATTTTGGAGATGATTTCATTTTCAAATAACCAAAAGTGAGTAATCTTAATAAAGGGAGAAAGGTCATTCTTGAACATGGGGTGAGACATTTTTTACTAATCTGCTAGAGAACCAGTTAGGATTTAAATACAACTTTTGTATGACTGGATTCACCAAAATAGTCGGTGACACTTCTCTTTCCGCTCTGTTACCTGCAGTAGGTCTTTGTGGTCTAGGTCCCACTTCTTAATACCGTTGTCCCTGGAGCCGCTGAAGAGGACATCCCCCTGCACCACCAGGGACTCGATGCCATCGTAGTGGGGAGGCTCAAAGTTGTGTGTGGGGCTGATAGCACCCAGGGCCCCCTCTGTCACGTCAAACAGCTGAAACAGACAGCCCATCAACAACAATAGTCAAGTCCCAGCAAAGCATCATCTAGGCTAATTCGTATTGCATAGAAAACAAATACAGTGCCTTGCAAAAGTATTCATCCCCCTTGGAGTTTGTTCTATTTTGTTGCATTACAACAGGGCTGCCCAACCCTCTTCCTGGAGATCTACTTTCCTGTAGGTTATCAGTCCACCCCTAATTTAGCATATCTGATTCATCTAGTTAAGGTCTTCTTGAGCAGCTAATAAGTAGAATCAGGTGTGTTAAATTAAGGTTGGACTGAAAACCCACAGGACTCTAGATCTCCAGGAAGAGGGTTGGGCAGCCCTGCATTACAAACTGTAATTTAAATTGATTTTTATTTGGAATTCATGTAATGGACATACACAAAATAGTCCAAATAGGTGGAGTGAAATTAAAAAGCAAGGGGCACCACCAAGCAAGCGGCACCATGAAAACCAAGGAGCTCTCCAAACAGGTCAGGGACAAAGTTGTGGAGAAGTACAGATCAGGGTTGGGTTACAAAAAAATATCAGAAACTTTGAACATTCCACGGAGCACCATTAAATCCATTATTAAAAAATGGAAAGAATATGGCACCACAACAAACCTGCCAAGAGAGGGCCACCCACCAAAACTCACGGACCAGGCAAGGAGGGCATTAATCAGAGAGGAAACAAAGCTCCACAGAGGAGATTGGAGTATCTGTCCATAGGACCACTTTCAGCCGTACACTCCACAGAGCTGGGCTTTACGGAAGAGTGGCCAGAAAAAAATCCATTGCTTAAAGAAAAAAATAAGCAAACATGTTTGGTGTTCGCCAAAAGGCATGTAGGAGACTCCCCAAACATATGGAAGAAGGTTCTCTGGTCAGATGAGACTAAAATTGAGCTTTTTGGCCATCAAGGAACACGCTATGTCTGGCGCAAACCCAACACCTCTCATCACCCCGAGAACACTATCCCCACAGTGACGCATGGTGGTGGCAGCATCATGCTGTTGGGATGTTTTTCATTGGCAGGGACTGGGAAACTGGTCAGAATTGAAGGAATGATGGATGGCGCTAAATACAGGGAAATTCTTGAGGGAAACCTGTTTCAGTCTTCCAGAGATTTGAGACTGGGACGGAGGTTCACCTTCCAGCAGGACAATGACCCTAAGCATACAGCTTTAGCAACACTTGAGTGGTTTAAGGGGAAACATTTCAATGTCTTGGAATGGCCTAGTCAAAGCCCAGACCTCACTCCAATTGAGAATCTGTGGTATGACTTAAAGATTGCTGTACACCAGCAGAACCCATCCAACTTGAAGGAGCTGGAGCAGTTTTGCCTTGAAGAATGGGCAATAATCCTAGTGGCTAGATGTGCCAAGCTTATAGAGACATACCCCAAGAGACTTGCAGCTGTAATTGCTGCAAAAGGTGTCTCTACAAAGTATTGACTTTGGGGGGGGGGGGGGGTGTGAATAGTTATGCACGCTCAAGTTCTTTTTTTTCCCCTTCTATATATTTTGCATATTCAAAGTGGTAGGCATGTTGTGTGAATGAAATGATACAAACCCATTTTAATTCCAGGTTGTAAGGCAACAAAATAGGAAAAATGCCAAGGAGGGTGAATACTTTCGCAAGCCACTGTACAAGAGCCAACGTGATCAACATGCAAACATGAGACAACATGCAGAAAAAGATCTTTGACTGAAACTTCAACACAATAAACAACGTAGAGATGTTTTGTGTGTGGCAGTTATCCTTTCAACAATGAATATAAGCAGAACAGTCACACACCATAACACACTCTCACACACCTTGATGTAATGGTCCTTGGATCCGCTGATGACCAGATCCTGACCGTTCCCACTCTGGTCCACAGTCAGACACATGACCGGACCCAGGTGACCAGTCAGCTTCCCTGTGGATACAAATCTGACCAAGAGACAGAGGGAGAACAGTGGGCCTTTAATATGTTAGCAATCTTCTGAGATGCACTGTGTTACGGCAAGACACAACCTGGAATGAAAACACTCACTAAGAGGACAGGGCAAAGCTCTATAAAAGATCAGCAAGGGAATAGACTCAACTACTATTTGAAAAGGTCCAGTCACACAAATGTCCTAGGTGGCAAAGGTCCAGATGGATATTGTCATTTAACGTCGTAGTAACAAACCCCTTACCTTGCAACCCATACGACCCCAAACGGTTCACACCCCACTTGTTGGCCGATATATATATATTTATTATGTATAGTATTAATTTCCTACAATTCTACACATTTTGCCATGTCTTACAGTGGGGGAAAAAAGTATTTAGTCAGCCACCAATTGTGCAAGTTCTCCCACTTAAAAAGATGAGAGAGGCCTGTAATTTTCATCATAGGTACACGTCAACTATGACAGACAAAATGATAATTTTTTTCTCCAGAAAATCACATTGTAGGATTTTTAATGAATTTATTTGCAAATTATGGTGGAAAATATGTATTTGGTCAATAACAAAAGTTTCTCAATACTTTGTTATATACCCTTTGTTGGCAATGACACAGGTCAAACGTTTTCTGTAAGTCTTCACAAGGTTTTCACACACTGTTGCTGGTATTTTGGCCCATTCCTCCATGCAGATCTCCTCTAGAGCAGTGATGTTTTAGGGCTGTCGCTGGGCAACACAGACTTTCAACTCCCTCCAAAGATTTTCTATGGGGTTGAGATCTGGAGACTGGCTAGGCCACTCCAGGACCTTGAAATGCTTCTTACGAAGCCACTCCTTCGTTGCCCAGGCGGTATGTTTGGGATCATTGTCATGCTGAATGACCCAGCCACGTTTAATCTTCAATGCCCTTGCTGATGGAAGGAGGTTTTCACTCAAAATCTCACGATACATGGCCCCATTCATTCTTTCCTTTACACGGATCAGTCGTCCTAGTCCCTTTGCAGAAAAACAGCCCCAAAGCATGATGTTTCCACCCCCATGCTTCACAGTAGGTATGGTGTTCTTTGGATGCAACTCAGCATTCTTTGTACTCCAAACACAACAAGTTAAGTTTTTACCAAAAAGTTCTATTTTGGTTTCATCTGACCATATGACATTCTCCCAATCCTCTTCTGGATCATCCAAATGCACTCTAGCAAACTTCAGACGGGCCTGGACACGTCTGGCACTGCAGGATTTGAGTCCCTGGCGGCGTAGTGTGTTACTGATGGTAGGCTTTGTTACTTTGGTCCCAGCTCTCTGCAGGTCATTCACTAGGTCCCCCCGTGTGGTTCTGGGATTTTTGCTCACCGTTCTTGTGATCATTTTGACCCCACCGGGTGAGATCTTGCGTGGAGACCCAGATCGAGGGAGATTATCAGTGGTCTTGTATGTCTTCCATTTCCTAATAATTGCTCCCACAGTTGATTTCTTCAAACCAAGCTGCTTACCTATTGCAGATTCAGTCTTCCCAGCCTGGTGCAGGTCTACAATTTTGTTTCTGGTGTCCTTTGACAGCTCTTTGGTCTTGGCCATAGTGGAGTTTGGAGTGTGACTGTTTGAGGTTGTGGACAGGTGTCTTTTATACTGATAACAAGTTCAAACAGGTGCCATTAATACAGGTAACGAGTGGAGGACAGAGGAGCCTCTTAAAGAAGAAGTTACAGGTCTGTGAGAGACAGAAATCTTGCTTGTTTGTAGGTGACCAAATACTTATTTTCCACCATAATTTGCAAATAAATTCATAAAAAATCATACAATGTGATTTTCAGGATTTTTTTTTCTCTATTTGTCTGTCATTGTTGACGTGTACCTATGATGAAAATTACAGGCCTCTCTCATCTTTTTAAGTGGGAGAACTTGCACAATTGGTGGCTGACTAAATACTTTTTTCCCCCACTGTGTATATATATATATATATATATATTTCAGTCAGGACCCGCAGTCCATATTGACCCTGTTCTGGGTCCGGATCCGGACCGCGGTCTGTCAGTTGAGTATGGCTGGAATAGATACAAGCAGTAGCCTCTAGATCTATCATAGATCAGCACATAGTACTGAGAGAGACGTTTTCTGAAGACAGTGACTTTTTTCAGGTCTCTCTGGCTTTGTTTGTCAAAACGGCTGGTGTGCCTTGCTGTACCATACCTTCTTAGGTCCCAGACTCTGACAGAGTTGCCGGCGGCAGCGTAAAGGACAGAGCCGCTGGGATTGAGGGCGATCTGGTTGATCTGGTTCTCTCCTGCCGGGATGGTGACAGTCCGGTTGGTGCTGGACGCACAGGCGTCGCCCGGGGTCACCTGACCAGAAGACCTGTAGAATACAGAGGACAATTTGGTAAGAAGTAGCTTCCATTTTTACCATTACTTAGCCTTGATTGGAATACTCATGACACTATTGACATACTTTGATATGTCATGACATGTTATGAAGCTTTATAACAGGTTTACAACATTGTCATGGAGGCGTTATGAATGCAGGTGTCAATTAAAGTTGTCATATGGGTGTAATGGATGTTATGTCATATTGTATAGCCTATCAAAAACAGTTACGGCATTGGCACTCACGTGAGGGTGCGAATGCACTTGGCTGAGTCTCGGATATCCCAGACCTTGATGTAGGAGGTGGAGACGGTGAAGACCAGGCTGGAGCTGTAGCGGACTGACACCACATTGTTGGGGTGACCTGCCAGGGACATGATCTCCTGACCTGTCACTAGGTTCCACACCTTACACGTACGGTCTGGAAGGAAGTGAAAGGAGAGGAGAGGAAGAGGTGAGCACTACTCTCCACAATATATTGCTCAAATCACATCACGAGAGAATCTGATTATATTTCTGTCTCAAGCTCTCTTTCCGTCTCAATTTCTGTGTCACAATATGTCACTAGCAGAGTTTCTCTCTATCTATAGTCTATCTACCTACCTTCCCGTTACAATACTGTGTCAGCCCCATAACAACAACAATCTGTCAGTCCTGTTACAGTACACATTTATCTCAAGTGATTAACTTTTGCTCAGTCTGTGAGACAGGAGACATTATTGATGAGACGTTATTGATATATTGGACAGTCGACCTTTGGAGCCGGTGAAGAGGAGGTCATCAGTAGAGTCGACACACAGCACGGCTTTAGTGTGACCCTCAGCCACGTGGACACACTGCAGTGTTGCTGACCGACTGCCCTTTGAGGAGGGCACTGGGTTGATCACCCCTCTGGGGAGGAAGAAACCATGCACTAAAATGTCAGTAGGGCTCAGAGAAAACAGTGACTGGTAACCACCTTTTAACGCTTCATATACTGTAGTTAGATACAGAAGATTAAACATGCACCCAAAAGCACACCACTGCAGGCACACATGCATACAGTACAAAATGTACATGTACCCATTTGGCCAGTTAGCAAAATGCTGCAAATCAATGTAAAAAACAAACGATAAGCCAGTGACAGTGTCCATCCACAAGAATGGTCAGGCTGACAAGAACTGAACCAAAAACTGAACAGAACCATACAGAGATCCAGAGAAAGGACTACCTGTGAACCACAGAGGAGCCTCTCTCCTCCCAGCTTACCACACATCAACACACTGGCAAGAAATTAGACATTGTTAGCAACTGACCAAGATTTTCAATAGAGCTGTACTTCTTCACTTAAACACAATCCTCCTACAATGCTGCCAACTTTGCAAGTACTTTCAGTTAGTCATGTTCTTGAATCGTAGTTATTGAGCAACAAAAAAACATTTGGTAGACACACCAGGTGACGCACACTGTGTGAGTGTGTAAGTGACTATAGCGTGAATGCAAACGTGAACAGAGGGAAAAGGCCTACATACTTGTAGTGTACATTTGGGATAAGAAAATAATGGTCCATTCTGTGGACAATTAAGCTTTTCTAAAGTCTAAATCTCACTAAAGGAGAGGTGACAAAGTGTCCTGAGTGGTTTAGATGTGTCTTCTGACGTGAGAGAAAGTGTGCTCACCAATCCCAACACCTACCTAATGTTTATAGCCTACCTAATGTATGCAGCATACCTGTAAACAACACATTTGATTGGTGCTTTATTATATTATATTTGACTTAGAGAGCTTCCTTACAGTGGGGTCCGTAATTATTGGATCCCTTGATAAAGATGAGCAACAAAGACTGTATAAAATAAATAATATGAATACTGAGCTGTATTGGAGAACACATTGGGAGGGATCTTAGACCATTCCTCCATACTGAATCTTTCCAGATCCTTGATATCCTTTATCTGCGCTTATGGACTGCCCTGTTCCATAAGCGCAGATGAAGGATATCAAGGATCTGGAAAGATTCTTTATGGAGGAATAGTCCCAATGTGTTCTCCAATCTCATAAAGCATTTTAGAAAAAGGCTCAGTGTCGTTATTCTCGTAAGGGGAGGGTACTGAAAACAGGGGATCTAATCATTTTCCCCCCCTATCTTTTTTTGATTTGTCTTTATTAATTGTTAAACAAAATCTCTTTCTCTGAGCAATTGTATTAAATAATATAAGAGTTCAATTTTTTTGAGCATACAATATACATTGCTCAGTATTTGTATTATTTATTGCTGAGGCTGGGTGTCTGGCTGTTTACATACAGTTGAAGTCGGAAGTTTACATAGACTTACGTTGGAGTCATTAAAACTCGTTTTTCAACCACTCCACAAATTTCTTGTTAACAAACTATAGTTTTGGCAAGTCGGTTACGACATCTACTTTGTGCATGACAGAAGTAATTTTTCCAACAATTGTTTACAGACAGATTATTTCACGTATAATTCAATGTATCACAATTCCAGTGGGTCAGAATTTTACATACACTAAGTTGACTGTGCCTTTTAACAGCTTGGAAAATTACAGAAAATGATGTCATGGCTTTAGAAGCTTCTGATAGGCTAATTGACATAATTTGAGTCAATTGGAGGTGTAACTGTGAATGTATTTCAAGGCCTACCTTCAAACTCAGTGCCTCTTTGCTTGACATAATGGGAAAATCAAAAGAAATCAGCCAAGACTTCAGAATAAAAGTCTGGTTCATCCTTACTGCTCAGGAAGGAGACACGTCTCCTAGAGATGAACATACTTTGGTGCGAAAAGTGCAAATCAATCCCAGAACAACAGCATAGGACATTGTGAAGATGCTGGAGGAAACGGGTACAAAAGTATCTATATCCACAGTAAAACGAGTCCTATATCGACATAACCTGAAAGGCCGCTCAGCAAGGAAGAAGCCACTGCTCCAAAACCGCCATAAAAAAGCCAGACTACGGTTTGCAACTGCACATGGGGACAAATACCGTACTTTTGGGAGAAATGTCCTCTGGTCTGATGAAACAAAAATAGAACTGTTTGGCCATAATGACCATCGTTATGTTTGGAGGAAAAATGGGGTGCTTGCAAGCTGAAGAACACCATCCCAACCGTGAAGCACGGGGGTGGCAGCATCATGCTGTGGGGGTGCTTTGCTGCTGGAGGGACTGGTGCACTTCACAAAATAGATGGCATCATGAGGAAGGAAAAGTATGTGGATATATTGAAACAACATCTCAAGACATCAGTCAGGAAGTTAAAGCTTGGTCGCAAATGGGTCTTCCAAATGGACAATGACCCCAAGCATACTTCCAAAGTTGTGGCAAAATGGCTTAAGGACAACAAAGTCAAGGTATTTGAGTGGCCATCACAAAGCCCTGACCTCAATCCTATAACAAATATGTGGGCAGAACTGAAAAAGCGTGTGCGAGCAAGGAGGCCTACAAACCTGACTCAGTTACACCCGCTCTGTCAGGAGGAATGGGACAAAATTCACCCAACTTATTGTGGGAAGCTTGTGGAAGGCTAGCACGAAACGTTTGACCCAAGTTAAACAATTTAAAGGCAATGCTACCAAATACTAATTGAGTGTATGTAGACTTCTGACCCACTGGGAATGTGTTGAAAGAAATAAAAGCTGAAATAAATCATTTTCTCTACTATTATTCTGACATTTCACATTCTTAAAATAAAGTGGTGATCCTAACTGGCCTAAGACAGGGAATTTTTACTAGGATTTAATGTCAGGAATTGTGAAAAACAGAGTTTAAATGTATTTGGCTAAGGTGTATGTAAACTTCCGACTTCAACTGTACATACGTAGAGGACAAATCAGTTGCCTCTGTACTGATTCTGTGTTCAGTGTACTGTACAGGATCACAACCATACCAGTGGAAATGCACGTGCACATACACACATACGCACACCTTGACACACACCTGAGACAGTATAGGCTAAAATAGATAAACAGCTTTCATTGTTTGAAACTAGCCCCTTCTGTCTTCTCTGAATTCTGTAAGAACCCTCCATATGCAACGATTAAGTGATAATGCCCGAGAAGCCGGTGTTTGGAGGATATATTGGCATGGGTTTTGTTAGCAAACCGTGCCAATATATCCTCCAAACACTGGCTTCGAGGGCATTATCATTTGATACAACGGGTTACCAACATACACTTCCGGTCAAAAGTTTTAGAACCCTACTCATTCAAGGATTTTTCTTTATTTTTACTATTTTCTACACTGTAGAATTCTAGTGAAGACATCAAAACTATGAAATAACACATATGGAACCATGTAGGAACCAAAAAAGTGTTAAACAAATCAAAATATATTTGAGATTCTTCAAATAGCCACCCATTGCCTTGATGACAGCTTTGCACACTCTTGGCATTCTCTCAACCAGCTTCATGAGGTAGCCACCTGGAATGCATTTCAATTAACAGGTGTGCCTACTTAAAAGTTATTTTGTGGAATTTCTTTCCTTCTTAATGCCTTTGAGCAAATCAGTTGTGTTGTGACAAGGTGGGGGGGCGGGGTATACAGAAGATAGTCCTATCTGGTAAAATACCAAGTCCATATTATGGCAAGAACAGCTCAAAAAAGCAAAGAGAAAAAACAGTCTATCCTTACTTTAAAACATGAAGGTCAGTCAATACGGAGAATGTCAAGAACTTTGAAAGTTTCTTCAAGTGCAGTCGCAAAAACCATCAAGCGCCATGATGAAACTGGTTCTCATGAGGACCGCCACCTGAATGGAAGACCCAGAGTTCCCTCTGCTGCAGAGGATAAGTTCATTAGAGCTACCAGCCTCAGAAATTGTAGCACAAATAAATGTTTCACAGCGTTCAAGTTACAGACACATCTCAACATCAACTGTTCAGAGGAGACTGTGAATCAGGCCTTCATGGTCAAATTGCTGCAAAGAAACCACTACTAAAGGACACCAATAAGAAGAAGCGACTTGCTTGGGCCAAGAAACACGAGCAATGAACATTAGACCGGTGGAAATGTGTCCTTTGGTCTGGAGTCCAAATTGGAGATTTTTGTTTCCAACCGCCGTGTCTTTGTGAGGCGCGGTGTGGGTGAACGGGTGATCTCCGCATGTGTATTTCCCACCGTAAAGCATGGAGCGGAGGTGTTATGGTGTGGGGGTGCTTTGTTGGTGATACTGTCTGTGATTTATTTAGAATTCAAGGCACACTTAACCAGCATGGCTACCAAGCGTTCTGCAGCGATACGCCATCCCATCTGGTTTGGGCTTAGTGGGACTGTCATTTGTTATTCAACAGGACAATGACCCAACACACCTCCAGGCTGTGTAAGGGCTATTTTACGAAGAAGGAGAGTGATGGAGTGCTGCATCAGATGACCTGGCCTCCACAAATCCCCAACCTCAACCAAATTGATATGGTTTGGGATGAGTCGGCCGCAGAGTGAAGGAAAAGCAGCCAACAAGTGCTCAGCATGTGGGAACTCCTTCAAGTGTTGGAAAAGCATTCCAGGTGAAGCTGGTTGAGAGAATTCCAAGAGTGTGCAAAGCTGTCATCAAGGCAAAGGTTGGCTATTTGAAGAATCTCAAATATAAAAACAAATAAAGAGAGTTGCACACTCTATGTATAAACTCCCAGCTCATGCTTTTTATAAGAATCTCAAATATAAAATATATTTCACACTTTTTTGGTTACTACATGATTCCATACGTGTTATTTCATAGTTTTGATGTCTTCACTATTATTCTACAATGTAGAAAATAGTAAAAATAAAGAAAAACCCTTGAATGAGTAGGTAGTGTATTCAAATAATGATTGACATATTTTCATTAAAAACGTTATTTTGATTAATTTATTCATACTATTTCATCCTTCCACAAGATATTGTCCCGACACAAATCTAGGGTTGCTACCCAAGCCGGCTGGTCGTTCGTTCTATCGGTTCGGTTGCCAGAGACGTGACCCAGTCGTTCAGTCTTTCTGTTCTGTATCTATGGACACGACCCAATTGTTCGTTCAAAATGTACTGGCTGGCAACCTTCTTATCCCTTGCTTGCTAGCTAGCCAACTACGGCTAATTTACAGTCACGTCAAACAGTGCAGCCAAAAAACAACAAAGTAGCACCATTTACATTTGTTTAAGCTGTTTTCTAGTGACATTATTTTGGATACATCCATTACAGTGAGCTAATGAGGCGCGATTTCACCTGGCATAGAAAATGTGCTCTCTCGTCAGGATACTGTTGATTAGAGGAGCTAGCCAACAATCACAGCTAACACAATCACTTCAAATTGAAGCTGGAAAGATTGCAAACAAGCTGCTTTCTATTGACATTTCTTTGTATATATCCATAAGAATCATGCCAGCTGATTCATGATTTTGACTGGCTGGGAAACGCTGCCTGCCTGTCTGTCTCGTCCTGACACGTTCATTACTATGGGACAGCTGGAGATCGAATTTGAATATTGAAACAATGTTGCAAATGTCAGAGAGACAGACAGCAAGGTTTATACAAATCTCTGCTGTTGATAACTAAATGTTTGTCTAAAAGAAATGTGAGATCATGTCTAGATGCTTTTTATAGTGGAGATCAAGTTCATAAATTGCCTGGCTGTGCTGATGAGACAGTGGATTGTGCAGTCAGATGGAACAGAGTAAATAGGCATTTTCACAGCATAGATTTAGCCGGTGGTAACTTGTGGAATAGACACTGGCTGGAATGCGGTTTTAACCAATCAGCATTCAGGATTAGAACCACCCGTTGTATAAGGCTCTGCACTCATTTCTGAGACTTTTCACATTTGGTCTAAGAACATTGAGTTGTGTATGGTCATCACATGTGGTCCTGAGAACTGATCGGGGAAAGAATGTTTGCTCACTCAGGGTTTCACTCAGCATGGTTCCCCTTACCCCCACCTTTAGCTTCTTAGATTACACTTACTTCAAAGTGTTTGAGAAAAACAGTTGGTTAGCGCTGGATACCAATATATAGGATTTATATATCATAGCCAAATTTACAACAGAGGGTTTGAAGAGGCTGAGAGGGCCAAGTTGAACACTGAATTAACTTCCCAAATTAAAAACAGATGCAAAAAAATTTTTTTTGGGGAAACAGAAGTCAATCATTTAGTCTCAGTCAAGAGGGATATAGAAACAAAATTATCTATATTTCTCAAGAACGCGTTAACTACTTGACATTCGGAAAGTGGGGGGGCGGGGGGGGGGATAAGTATAATTTGCAACAGCTGTTGGAAAAAGTTGTGCTTTTGGCCTCCGGCCACCAGAGCGTCGCTAGTCTCTTACTGTTTGATCTCCTTGACTTTAGCTGCCACTTGAGTCTTGTCATAGGTCTTCCTGCGAGAGAGCGGCGAGGGCCCTGGAACTCTCTTTTCTGCCCCTGAGGAGGAGGCAGGTCTGGAGCCGGAACTAACATTTAGTTTAGTTTTCATTAGCAACACACAACACAACCCAAAGACAAGACAAAACATTAGGAACAAAAAGGACAACAATATAAGCATGTAAACAAAAGTATAAATGAAACAATATTGCGGTGGTGAACATGCAGTACACACATACCACACTGTTACCTGATATTCAGTCCCAATATAGACGTTCCTCCTTCACCCAAATCTTGTGTTTTATAAGGACACCGGTGTAGCTTTAGGGCTAAATTGTGTCACACTGAAATCAGTCCCCAGCACTATATCTTACGTATTCAAGTCACACTAAAATTGGTATTGCTGCTCAAGACATTCGTAGAAAGCCACCGTGCGCTACTGGTTAGCTTTATTAGCACTTTGTGTTGCTTTTAAAGGATGCAGCTGTAAAGGGTTAATATTCTGTAGAGTTGAGATAGCCGTGTCATAAGCCTATTGCAGTTGAAAATTGCATCTAGCGAGAGAACATGAGATCTGCATGGCCATACTGTACATGCCTCATAATCATTTTGTGTGTGTCTGCGAATGTGTTTGTCTGTCAGTAGTAGCCTTGATGGGTTAGGGTTATAACAGCTGCTACATGCTTATTAATGAATATACTAAAGGGGTACATTTTGGTTTCTACTGGCTAGGAGACTTGCAGGTGAATAGAGGAGATTTACAGGCCATGTCAGGCAAACTGAAAAGAGAATAAGCAGCAGCTGTATCAACATGCAGGAAGCAGCGGGTTAGCACGTTAGCTAGTTAGCACGCGCAGGCCCAGACTTACATGCTGCCCATCTTAGAGGACAAGCAAGGAGAATGAGCCATATAGTCCCTGTCCCTGACTGACGAGCCAATGGGAGTCTCAGGATCTCTGCCCTCTTCTGGAGTTTCAGCCAATGGGAGACAGGGGGAGGAGAAATCACTAGAAGGCGTGTCAGGGGCGGAGTCGCTATTGGCGTAGAGCAGCTCCATCTGAGTGGTGGTTCTCCTACGAGCCTGGGTGGGGAGAAACACACACTCAGTTCATAATACACACAAACACGTACCCACACACCAATGTACCCACAAGGATAGTAAAACAAGCATCCAAACATACACATGCTAATAGGCTGAGAATGGTACCTTGCTCCTTGTTTTGGTCTCTCCACAGAGTTTCATTAGATCTGATGTCAGAGAGCTGTAACAAGGAAGTAGAATACATGAGTTAACATCATTTAAAAAAAAAAAAAAAACAGGCCCCCCCAAAAAAGTTAAATGTTCACTATTTTGGGGTAATTTGAGTGAACTCTCTCTTTAATACTTACTGTCCCTCTGTTGCAGGACTCTGGGCAGATTCGTCACTGCTGCTGTCATCCCCGTTCTCTGAGAAATCAGAGGACTCAAAATGTCAGTTGAACTGTATGTCAGAGCCAAACAACATCCATAGCAAATGCTCATTTTTTTCTGTGTTATGACTAAATACCAACTAACTTAAGTCAGTTCTGTCTACTAGTCCAAATACCTGCCAATTGTCCAACCAAACACGGTACAAGGGTAAAACCGTTTACTGAACCAACTCTTATGCTAATACTGTGTTGGCTACAAACAGATGTTAACAATATGTGGTTTATATTATTGAACAAGGTAGAGGTGGCAATAATGAACAAGGAGAAGCAGATGAAGACGATGTCAGCGCAGCGCCATGCCGTTTATATGGAATTGCCTCAAAAGACCTGAAAAGATCAGGTCCTTGTTCAGTCACTGAGAGGGAAGGGTTGACAGGGTTCAGGTGTCGAAAGGATGAGAGGGTACAAAGAGGTCAAGAGGTCAGATGTGAGGGGTTATGAAAAGGAGGGAGGGGGAAACTGAGATGAGCTGCTCCCGGGGCAGTGTGGTTTGCCTACAGGGTCCAACTGAGACAAAACGTCCTGGTTCTACCTACAGATACAGTACAGTAGTTATATTATCAGATGCTATAGTATAAGGCATGGTGGCTGTAGCACATGGTGTGAAGGGGTCCTCTATTAAGGATACAAGTTCAGTAGTTTTATTAGCAGGTGCTAGAAATCACGGTGGCTGTAGCACATGGTGAGCTGAGACTAGGAAAGGGGTTCTTTCACATTGGGAAGAGGAGGAGGAGGAGAAGAGGAAGCGTCAGCTAACAGATGGAGGGAGGTTTGGAAGACAGCAGCATTACACCTCATGCACCTGCTCATGTTGTTGAGTTAGTTTCCAGGAGGAGGACCCATGCATTCATATAAACATAGAGAGTCTGGTGTCTGTTACTTACCCACTGGCATGTTACCTAGCTCTGTATACATTAACGCACCATGGCGGGGGACAAGAAGAAAGGCAATACACGAATCAAAAACACATTCATTCATTCTCCCATAATCAAAACCAAATCAAATCGAAAAGAAAAGAAATAGCAAGAGTGCTAGTTCTACTATTCAAAAAGACGTCCTCCTCAACAGATGCTGGTGAAAATACAACTGTCATACGGAACCTTATTCCATTGTCAGCGCCATAACAAAACATCAACTCTATAACAAATGATGTCAGCTCAGCTCCATAGCCATGAAACAAAAAGGGCAAATATAGATGGGTTTCCAAACTTGAATGATAAATAATGTACTTGTGTGACTTTTCATCTCACGGCTAGCATCTATTGAGGAGGCCACAAGCAAAGAGCAACTCAACAGGCCCCCATCATGCACTGGATCACAGTCTCCCAGCCTTGGTTCTGGAGGTCCAGCCAACAGCTCTCTCTCCAGGTCCAATAGAATCTCAACAACATTCAGGCCACAGACAGTTATTTTTTCAATTATATATACTTCTGTCACCCATTGAGTAACCAAAGCCAGTCAAATTCATTTATTTGGGGTTAGCAAGACCTGGTAGTGTTGTGGGTTTGACTTACGGACCTCCAGTAACAGGGGCTGAGAGGGTCAGGGTCAAGGCCCTGGACTGAACTATACACGTATCTTGCAGGGTGTGTGGCTGGCAGGCTGGAGTTCGGGCTGTTACCTTGCAAAGCATTCCCCAGCAGGGCGTCCAGTTCGGGGTTAAACTCTGCCTTCTCTTTCAGCATGTGGAACAGCAGCTGGTTCTGAGTTGCGCTGGTGATCTCTGTCTGCTTCAGCCTGCCCTCCATCACCTTCACCTGGGACTCCTTCTGGGCTGCCTGCAGACCCTAGGATAGGGAGGAGGTCAAAGGTCATAGGTCAGCTATAAGAAGGGTCACTAAAGGTAACACCGTACACACACAAAAGATTAATACACAAGCAGGGTGCTTGTGCATATACACACAGAACTAAACATATTAACAATCGTAGAAACGGACTTAATTTGAAACATGTGAAACCTGGGTGCGACTGAACCAAAAAAGCAACTTCTCCTAACTAGCCCCACCGATAGGCTATCCAAAGTCAAACCAGCTTTGCCACGGTCGCACACCGGCTGACTGAAGCTAATTGGCGAAAGAAGTTGGCTAGCTTGCTAGCTAGTCTAGGCTATTTCCAGACACAAGACCTGGTTAGACTGTTATCTAGAAGGTTGAGTGACTGTGTACTGTTCTGGCAGTGTGAAAGTACAAAAGCTTCCCACGTTCGAACACACACAAGAGAAACCCACATCAAAGCACACGTCCAAAACCCAAATCTTGTTCTCAATCGCATTTCCTAATGAGGACCATTGAAACCGAGGCTAAATCCGCAAGTTCAGCCCCCCTTTAAACTAAGTCAACTCCAGGAGAAAACAATGGTGTGAGAGATTGGGGAGTGACTACGGAGGGACAGGTAAAAGGCAGTAAGTTAGTTACCTTGTTGATGGCCATAGACATGAAGTGGTCCATCAGGAAACGGGCTTCTGTTAGGGTACAGGAGCTGATCACTGCGGAAACATCTACCGTGTCAACCTCCTCCTGCAAATGCATATTTACATGGTTAGGAAAAACATCCTAATCAGCTCAATTCATATCTTGCTTTTAGGATGCATGTTACTCAGAGAGTCATGGGATAGTGTTTGATTTGGTTGGCCAGATTTGTGCTGCTTGAAATTGGCCATGGTTGTATCTCTACTTTTATGTGGCTTCCTCTCCTCGACTCCTTGATTTCAGAAAATGTACTGCTAATGCCAGCTTTCTGTCTGTCTGACCTTGGCCTCCTCCATCTGCATAATGTTGGCCTGGCAGTCTGCGATGCTGTCGTTGATGTAGTCGATGTTGGCCATCAGGGTGTCCACTTCCTCGTTGAGGGGAAACACCGCCTTCTCTTCCTCAGGCCTCTCCCCCGCCAGCCTGTCCCTCTTTCTGGTCACCTTCTCCCTCCTCTTGGTCAGCTCCTCACGTTGCTGTGGAGGGGAGGAACGATGGAGGGGGGAGAGTGGAGGAGGAGGTATGGGGAAGGAGAGAGAGGAGGCAGGGAAAGGAGGGTAGGGGACGGAGCAGGGGAATAAGGAGGAGTTTGCCAATGTTAATTGCTAACAACGCTAATTTAGAGTAATATATTAGGTCTGTAAACTATATTCAGCAAATGAAAAGATGTGTGAATGACATTTAATGTTTACCTTGAGCAGGCGGTTCATATCAGCCTCCATGTTGGATATGGTCATCCTCTGCATGATGACATCAGAGATACGGCGCTCCAGAGACTGCCACTTCACTCTGGCCACTCTGGTGGAATATATGCCCGTTGACCGTCTGTAGTAGGACCTGTCACACACATGCGCACACACACAATGTTGAGGCATGTACACTCTACAGTATGGCCATGCAGATCTCAAGCTGCAAAAGCCATGATGATTGCTCTACATACACCAAACAGTGTAATACAGCAACACAAATACAGTCACACATCAAAACGGCATTGCAGTGACCTGTTGTCCAGTCCCTACCTGGTTCCGTTGGGTGCGGTGGATCCAGAGGAGTGCAGGCGTCCTGAGGGGGGTCGGTGGGAGGAGTCCTGGAGGGGCTCTGGTAAACTCACCTTCCTGCTGGTCACCTTACCAGACATAGGTCTGGCCTGTCTCCTCAGTGCAGTTACCTGGTAGACACAGACACACACACACACACACACGTAAGTAATGAGCCACCAGAGCCACTACCTGATGCTAAATTTGATCATCTCAATAGAATAGTATGAGTCTAGCTTGATATTTTATTTACTAAACTGCCATGTTTGTTGTTATCAGTGATCTTCAGGGAAGTCTTGAACTCTTATGATACAAAGATCCCATTGGTAGCCTACTCTCTCTGTACCTCTGCTCTCGGACTCTGGCCAATGGTTCCTACAACTTCCGTTCCCAAGTGAATATCCTATTCCAGGTATCAAAGGTCAAATAGAATTGGGGAAAAAGCTTTTCGTTTTCTGGTCCTAGAACTTCAAAGTTCCTTGAATTTAGATCCAACTAGATGAGAGTTAGTGATTTGTTGCAGGATGTGTGTAACTGCTTCTAGTCTTGGGTAATTGTCAAGTATACAGCACTTCTATACAGTGAGGGAAAAAAGTATTTGATCCCCTGCTGATTTTGTAAATTTGCCCACTGACAAAGAAATGATCAGTCTATAATTTTAATGGTAGGTTTATTTGAACAGTGAGAGACAGAATAACAAAAAAATTATCCAGAGAAACGCATGTCAAAACTGTTATACATTGATTTGCATTTTAATGAGGGAAATAAGTATTTGATCCCCTCTCAATCAGAAAGATTTCTGGCTCCCAGGTGTCTTTTATACAGGTAACGAGCTGAGATTAGGAGCACACTGTTAAAGGGAGTGCTCCTAATCTCAGTTTGTTACCTGTATAAAAGACACCTGTCCACAGAAGCAATCAATCAATCAGACTCCAAACTCTCCACCATGGCCAAGACCAAAGAGCTCTCCAAGGATGTCAGGGACAAGATTGTAGACCTACACAAGGCTGGAATGGGCTACAAGACCATCGCCAAGCAGCTTGGTGAGAAGGTGACAACAGTTGGTGCGATTATTCGCAAATGGAAGAAACACAAAATAACTGTCAATCTCCCTCGGCCTGGGGCTCCACGCACGATCTCACCTCATGGAGCTGCAATGATCATAAGAACGGTGAGGAATCAACCCAGAACTACACGGGAGGATCTTGTCAATGATCTCACGGCAGCTGGGACCATAGTCACCAAGAAAACAATTGGTAACACACTACGCCGTGAAGGACTGAAATCCTGCAGCGCCCGCAAGGTCCCCCTGCTCAAGAAAGCACATATACAGGGCCGTCTGAAGTTTGCCAATGAACATCTGAATGATTCAGAGGAGAACTGGGTGAAAGTGTTGTGGTCAGATGAGACCAAAATGGAGCTCTTTGGCATCAACTCAACTCGCCGTGTTTGGAGAAGGAATGCTGCCTAGGACCCCAAGAACACCATCCCCACCGTCAAACATGGAGGTGGAAACATTATGATTTGGGGGTGCTTTTCTGCTAAGGGGACAGGACAACTTCACCGCATCAAAGGGACGATGGATGGGGCCATGTACCGTCAAATCTTGGGTGAGAACCTCCTTCCCTCAGCCAGGGCATTGAAAATGGGTCGTGGATGGGTATTCCAGCATGACAATAACCCAAAACACACGGCCAAGGCAACAAAGGAGTAGCTCAAGAAGAAGCATATTAAGGTCCTGGTGTGGCCTAGCCAGTCTCCAGACCTTAATCCCATAGAAAATCTGTGGAGGGAGCTGAAGGTTCGAGTTGCCAAACGTCAGCCTCAAAACCTTAATGACTTGGAGAAGATCTGCAAAGAGGAGTGGGACAAAATCCCTCCTGAGATGTGTGCAAACCTGGTGGCCAACTACAAGAAACGTCTGACCTCTGTGATTGCCAACAAGGGTTTTGCCACCAAGTACTAAGTCATGTTTTGCAGAGGGGTCAAATACTTATTTCCCTCATTAAAATGCAAATCAATTTATAACATTTTTGACATGCGTTTTTCTGGATTTTGTTGTTGTTATTCTGTCTCTCACTGTTCAAATAAACCTACCATTAAAATTATAGACTGATCATGTCTTTGTCAGTGGGCAAACGTACAAAATCAGCAGGGGATCAAATACTTTTTTTCCCTCACTGTATACTACATCCCTTTACTCTATGTCAGGGATGGGCAACTGGCGTTTTGAAGGCCCTCAGATATATATATATATTTTTTTTAACTCAGTTGGGGTCTCAACTTACTGTTGCAAGTTAGAATAGTAGAATACATAACATGCCATTTCGTTGTTGTGCATCAGCAGTTTTTCTCTTGTTATGTCAGTCACTAGCTAGGTTTCCATCCAATTTGCGAAAGATTTTTATGCGAATATTCAAAAATCTGCAGAAAACAATATGCACATTTTCCACCGGAGATGCGTTTCCATCTCCGGTGGAAAAGGCTTTGCGCGATGACGTAATGCACATAAAAAAAACGTTTGCCTTTAAATTACCATGTACCGAATTAAAAATACAAGTTCAATGGATTTCCATCGCATTTTCACTGATGGTTTTGTCAAAAAAACTGTTGTGTTATATTCCAAATGACCCCACTCTGGTCATGGCACCTTCGCTTTAACCAACAGCTGGCAGATACGGTGTGGGTAGGCTACCTACATTATGAGATTATTATGGATAAGAGCGATATTATTTGTATTTGTCAAACGGCAGCCAAGCATAGATCATCATGTCATTAGAATAAGACCGTCGATATTTATTGGAAAGGAACATCAAGCTCATCACCTTGCACATTCACCACCCTGTGAAGTTAATCATCATTTATTTAATCTGTAGCCTAATAAACTGCATGCTTTCCCGAGCCGTAACTGGAAGACCACACATATCATCGCATGACTCCAAATTTACTTCGATATGATTGTTATTATATCAACATTTGCACAGAGGCATTTCCATCACCATTTCTCGCATAGTTAATTATACAGAGACCAAAAAATCACACCATGTCGAACAAACAAATTGTCTGTCGGTATTTATAAAATTGTACCGGCATTTCATGTTTCCAGCAGCCCAGTCGTGACTTCTTTCTTGCGTTAGATAATTAATCCGCATGAAATGGTTGGCTGGAAACCTGCTTACTGATAGACAATTAGCACATCTCAGCTAAAATTTTTTAGATTGTTAAGTTAGCTGGCTGCTAGACTATCTAAATTTAATAATCATGGTCGAATTACCGGCCGGGGGGACCCCATCGATTTTGTTAGTCAGTCTCACTGCAAACATTTCTGGTATGCACATGTGGGTACGCAGACAGGCGAGCAACTGCGGCCCCTCATGATGACTTCAGATGGCCGTTCAGTTTGCTCACCTCCTCAGTCTTCCTGCGCAGTATGAGCTCCTGTTGTCTCTTCTGGGCCTCCAGTAGCTTCAGCTGGTGCTGTGGAACACACATTAACATGGCCTTCAGTAATGCCAATAGCATTAAGTTGCGAAATATTTGCTTAACTGGTCCAATAACACATCTGGCTCAAGATAGCTTTTAGGCAAGCCTTGCCCTGCCCAAACCAGACTGGAAATAAGTATAACAAAATCAGTCTGACTTTATACCGAACCGTACTCACTGGATAAAGAGCTGAGAAGCAAGGCTTCATAGACTCTAAGAGGAGAAGCTTGCTGAATTCAATTTGGCAGGGCTACATGAGGTGGATAGTGTGAAAAGGTAGTACTGCTGCAATACTGAGAAACTAGACTATGGGTCCCGTGGTTCACCTCCTGTTTGCGCTGGTCCTTCTTGAGGCTGGCGATTTCTCTGTTCCTCCTGGACTCTGTCATTCTGTTCTTCTCCTGCTGCTCCTTCATCTGCTTCATCAGACGAACCTGATGGCCAACCAGATCACATTTAGATCAATATCAGTAACCCACCATTGATGTTCAACGTCAGTATGTTGGAAAAATATGAAATATGATGTTGACTGAGTGGTGACTCAAAAAAAGAATTACGGGGTGGGAATATTGTATCAATAAATATCTTTACGATGGCAATGTCACGAGTGGTTGGTAGCGAGTGTGGTCAGTCATGGTTGTGGTCAGGTACAAGTACGTTTTCGTTCTACCTTTGTCTTCTTCATCTCTGTGACGTCCAGTTGGAGCTTCTTGAGCTGTGTCTCGTACTTTGATTGGTTCTTGAGGAGGCGTGCGTGTTCCTTCTGGGCTGACTGTAGCTTCTGTAGCTCCTTATTCATGAGACTCAGCTTCTTCTCATACTCCTGCTTGATCTTCTTGGCCTTATCGTCATTGCACGTCTCCACTGAGCCTGAAGGGGGAGCCAAAAACAAGACAGACAAAATTAGGAAATAAGCTTAGAAATCACAGGTTGCCATCCCTCCTAGAGAACAACTGGGTATGCAGGCTTTTGCTTCAGCCCTTCCACACCTGATTCTACTAGTCCACTGCTCATCAGGACCTTGATTAGCTGAATCGGTGTGTTATAGTAGGATCGGAAATGTTGACCACCCCTGCCTTAAATCAACAGAGGGAAACCCCACACTTTTTATAGAGGTGGCTGTTCAATAGCCCTATGTTCTAAAGAACCAGAGCAAAATAAAAACTCCAAACTCTTCACAGTTCTCTGATAGACTATAAACCAGTAACGGCTGTATGCATATCCCATAGCTATGTAATCCCAGTGTCCAGGTCATACCGTGAGTACATTCTCACCCTCTATATGAGACGTACCCATGTTCTGCAGCACCTTGTCCCTCTCCAGCTGTGTGTCTCTGATCTTACTCTGCAGCATCATCAGTTTCTGTTCGTACTGCTGTTTGAGCGTGTGCAGACGCCTCTGGCTGTTCTCCAGCTCGTCTATCAGCTTCTGCTTGATGGCAATCTCACATGTAATGTTGGCCAGGTCCGCCTGGAAGTTCTCTGGTGGGGGAAAGTAACATTGATTCATATGGGTTCAAATCATAGATATACATGTCCACTATATGTGCCTTCTATATTTCCTATTTCTAGAAATCAGCCATTTTACCTTTCTCATCTGAGTCCGAGTCTGAATCAGAGCTCTCCTCCACATCCATCTCTTCCTCTTCATCATCCTCCTCTTCCTCGTGGTCACTCCCCTCCTGCCCCTCCTGAGAGCACACATGAGTAGAATAGAATACAGAATTATCCAATGTCAGAAGAATGGGGAGGGGAAAAACTCACTGGTCTTTTAGTTATTGCTTGGACGATAAACCGAAACATTTTCCTTCTCAACATTCCTGTAGCTTGTTCTAAAACCATTATTTGGTCAACAGTAATAGCATCATGTTGATTCCTGCTATGAAGGTATCTGCCTGTCTCCGTTTCGCTGTCGGCTGCTGAGTGAGCGAGCCACTCTCACTCCCTCTCCCCACTGTGCGCACGGAGGAGAGAAAGATGCATTCTGAGAAGCACAAGCATATGACTGTTGCTCAAACTGCAATTGCCAGAAGAAAATACAATTTTCAAAGCAACTACTGTTGTTCTAGAGGTGAGTCACAGTTTTCTGTGAGTATAAATGTATTTCTCACATCCATCTTAATATTGATTTCATGGCACCACTTTACAACCGGAGCAGGCTGTAGTATGGTTTTGATTTGCAGTGAATAGGACTACATCATATAGCCTAGGCCTAGCACTGGAAAGTTGTGCTGAATCAATTAGCATACATGGCTATATAGCAACACTATCTTATTTAGAGTTAGTAATCTAGCTTTTGAGTTCCCACTTCCTCAGGAGGTGAATAATATAGCCTATAGGCCAATATGCACAAAGATGTCAGCAAATTCCCAAAATAAATCAGATAATTCGGGATCCTATTTTGACAGATTGCCAGCAAATTATCAATAATGCATTCCCTGGATATGTTAGATGAAATAGCTTACTTTTTAAATCACAGGTTACCATCTCAGTGTCTAGAGCCCTGCCGCTGATGTAAAAGCTAATGTTAAGCTGTCCATTAAATTTTTTTTTATCATTGTATTTATTGTTAGAGCAAAATAGTTACATTTATCACAATATTACTTTTTGTCCATCTCAACCAGCTATAGCACCTCCCCAATAAATAAGTTATTGCTGGGGCCTCCCGAGTGGCGCAGCGGTCTAAGGCACTGCATCGCAGTGCTAGAGGTGTCACTACAGATCTGGGTTCGATCCTGGGCTGTATCACAACCGGCCGTGATCGGGAGTCCCATAGGGCGGCGCACAATTGTCCTAGCGTTGTCCAGGTTAGGAGAGAGTTTGGCCGGGGGGCTTTACTTGGCTCATCACACTCTAGTGACTTCTTGTGGTGGGCCGGGCACCTGCAGGCTGACCTCACTCGTCAGTTGAACAGTGTTTCCTCTGACACATTGGTGCAGCTGGCTTCCGGGTTAAGCGGGCGGGTGTTAAGAAGTGTGGTTTGGCGGGTCATGTTTCGGAGGACGCATGACTCGACGTTCACCTCCCGAGCCCGTTGGGGAGTTGCAGCGATGAGACAAGATTGAAAAAGGGGGTCAAATACAAACAAATCTATAAAGTTATCGCTGATTTAGCAAAAGAAATGGACAATTTATCACAATATGGATTTTTGTCCATATCACCCAGCTCTATCATTGGACTAATAGGTTGACTAATAGGTTGTCAATCATACCGTCTCATGCTCCTCATTGGACCGCTCAGTCAGCTCTTTTTCCGTCCCATTGTCTTGGTCATTGTCGGGGACTTCCTCCTTGACAACACTAGTAGGGAACAACAGAGGGGCAAGGTGAGACAACATTGAACTAAGCAGAAGTTGAATAGTATTTTTTTCCTAGAGGTGAAAAATAACGAAGGAAAGCAAAATAGCATGCCAGAATATGCAGTGGAGCACAAAATTGTTTAGTACAGTATAATAATTATCTGTAAATGAATCCCGTTTTTAAAAATATATCTTCATAAATAAAGTGTGTTAATAAAGATCATGATAAGGCCATTGATGGTGGATGAAAACATCATATCAGTCAGTCGGGGTGAGCAAAATGAAAGAAACTAGTGAACACAAGAAGAACTGAAGGAACTGAACTCAGGTTTTCCTTCTGATGTGTCAACTACCTGTCAAACAAAACAAAATGGTTGTTTAGAAGAAGTGAGGGATGGAAATGGCAGGGAGGTTAAGGGAGGGGGAACCTGTGACAAACCTGCCATCTTCCTCCACTACTAACTCCTCCTCCCTCTCTTCCAGCAGCTGCTGGAGCCTTCAGTTCAGGGAGAGGTCAAGGTCAAAGGTCACAGGTGAGAGGACAGGGGAGAGAGATGTGACAAGGAAGGAAGGAAAGAAGGAAGGAGGGAAAGAAGGAAACCAGGGAGTACAGAGAAGAGGAAGGAAAAGAAGTCATAGGGAAAAACATAGAGATCACAAACTGCTACTCACCATGGCCCCACATTGAGGTCATACAAGAATTGTTAAAAAAAACTAATGTTTTTTAACAAGAAAACATAAATAATTTGGTCCTACAATTAACCATGTTCACTCTTTACCTCTTCTTCTTCTTCCTCTCCTTCTTCTTGAGTTTTTCCAGGTCTTTCTTAGCCATCTCGATGATGTCTGAGGCCTCCTTCTCGGGTGCCAAGAGGGCAGCGGAGAAGGTTCCGGGGTAAAAGGACTGCCGTGAGGAGGCACGGGACAGATTCTTACGAAGGTTCTCATTCATAGACTCGCTCTCCAGGAGTTTGGCTCTATGGGGAATAACAGTGGAATTTAATTGAATTTCAGTTTCTGACATATTCCTAAAGCTCAATGTTGTCTATGTGCTATGCTGGGTCATGTTCAGTAGGGAGAAAATGTTTTGATTGACCTCTATGTCAGTATGTACTGTATGAAGACAGAAAAGTTTACCTGAGATCCTCAATCTCTTTGATGTAGCTCTGGATCATGTTCCCAATCTCTTCACTCCCCTCACCTGAGAATAAACAGAACAGGAAACCCTTAGCAAACACACCTCTAAACTGTTTACAATGGACGTGGTCATAAGGACATAAGCACACCCTCACCTGCCCTGGCGAGGACCTGGTTGGCCTGGTCACTGAGGTACTGGGTGAGTCTGGCCCTCTGTGCGTCAATAGTCTCCTGCATGGCTTTGACCCTGATCCTCAGGTTGCTGTTCTCTGTCTGCAGCATGCTGTTCTCATGGAACATGTCGTTGATGCTATCCATACCATCCTCACCCACCATACGCTTACCCTGGGTTTAGACAGAATTAGAATTAATTAAGGGCAATTTATTTTTGGACGGTCATACCTCCTTTTCATATAGTTCACGTTTCAATTCTCACTCACTCACTCACTCACTCACTCACTCACTCACTCACTCACTCACTCACTCACTCACTCACTCACTCACTCACTCACTCACTCACTCACTCACTCACTCACTCACTCACTCACTCACTCAGTCTCTCACTCACTCAGTCTCTCAGTCTCTCAGTCTCTCAGTCTCTCACTCACTCAGTCTCTCACTCACTCAGTCTCTCACTCACTCACTCACCGTCCTGTACTCCATCAGTTCCATCTGTAGCCTGGCGATCTCTGTCCTGAGAGCAGAGATCTGTTGGGAGGCCTTGTCCTGGTTCACCATCACCTTGTTCTTAATGTTCCTGGCTCTGTTGGCATACTTCAGTGCGTTCAGGGTCTCCATGAAGTCCCGGTCAGACGGGCTGATGCACGCTATCATCATCGTTTGGCTGACAGAGGGGAAGGTTGATTTACAAAAGAAGCACAGAGAGTTAGCATTTGCAATCTGTAGTTCAGATGGATATGGTTGCTTGTAGCAATTGTGTTGTAGACATCTAATAAATACTGTATCAGTTAAGAAAAAGCATTTAGTTTGACATGCACACCAACTGACTGTGACACCAACCCTGACACAAAGAGAGGGAGAAAGGCTTGACCAATCGCACACAGACCTATTTCCACCCAGGGAGTCCTGTAGAAGCCGAGTGAGTTTGGAGTCTCTGTAAGGCACATGCGTGGATCGCTTGCTTCTGTCTCCCAAAGCACTGATTACATTTCCAAGAGCAAGCTGCAGTTTGGAAGACATGACCAAGAAACACCACACAGCAAAACAGATATTGATGGTTATTTTCAGAAACATTCTGGTTCTATTTATGTCCATACTGGGCCGTTATGACGTCGCACAGTTTTTGCAAGGTACTGCTTTTAACCACTAGATGGCACTCTGTTAAGAAAAAAACGATATCCAAAACGTATTTGATGAAGAAAAGAAATGTGGCCTTACTACTACTGTATTAGCCCATTCAAATGCATTGAATAACAGATTCACTACATGGAACAACAGATAGTCCCCAAAAAAATAGAAGTTTGTTCTGAAGTGTCTGTCCTATATTGTAGACATATAAGAAAGATCGGGATGTTTATATATATACAGTGGGGAGAACAAGTATTTGATACACTGCCGATTTTGCAGGTTTTCCTACTTACAAAGCATGTAGAGGTCTGTAATTTTTATCATAGGTACACTTCAACTGTGAGAGACGGAATCTAAAACAAAAATCCAGAAAATCACATTGTATGATTTTTAAGTAATTAATTTGCATTTTATTGCATGACATAAGTATTTGATCACCTACCAACCAGTAAGAATTCCGGCTCTCACAGACCTGTTAGTTTTTCTTTAAGAAGCCCTCCTGTTCTCCACTCATTACCTGTATTAACTGCACCTGTTTGAACTCGTTACCTGTATAAAAGACACCTGTCCACACACTCAATCAAACAGACTCCAACCTCTCCACAATGGCCAAGACCAGAGAGCTGTGTAAGGACATCAGGGATAAAATTGTAGACCTGCACAAGGCTGGGATGGGCTACAGGACAATAGGCAAGCAGCTTGGTGAGAAGGCAACAACTGTTGGTGCAATTATTAGAAAATGGAAGAAGTTCAAGATGACGGTCAATCACCCTCGGTCTGGGGCTCCATGCAAGATCTCACCTCGTGGGGCATCAATGATCATGAGGAAGGTGAGGGATCAGCCCAGAACTACACGGCAGGACCTGGTCAATGACCTGAAGAGAGCTGGGACCACAGTCTCAAAGAAAACCATTAGTAACACACTACGCCGTCATGGTTTAAAATCCTGCAGCGCACGCAAGGTCCCCCTGCTCAAGCCAGCGCATGTCCAGGCCCGTCTAAAGTTTGCCAATGACCATCTGGATGATCCAGAGGAGGAATGGGAGAAGGTCATGTGGTCTGATGAGACAAATATATAGCTTTTTGGTCTTAACTCCACTTGCCGTGTTTGGAGGAAGAAGAAGGATGAGTACAACCCCAAGAACACCATCCCAACCGTGAGCATGGAGGTGGAAACATCATTATTGGGGATGCTTTTCTGCAAAGGGGACAGGACGACTGCACCGTATTGAGGGGAGGATGGATGGGGCCATGTATCGCGAGATCTTGGCCAACAACCTCCTTCCCTCAGTAAGAGCATTGAAGATGGGTCGTGGCTGGGTCTTCCAGCATGACAATGACCCGAAACACACAGCCAGGGCAACTAAGGAGTGGCTCCGTAAGAAGCATCTCAAGGTCCTGGAGTGGCCTAGCCAGTCTTCAGACCTGAACCCAATAGAAAATCTTTGGAGGGAGCTGAAAGTCCGTATTGCCCGGGATTTTCACCGTTCTTGTGATCATTTTGACCCCACGGGGTGAGATCTTGCGTGGAGCCCCAGATTGAGGGAGATTATCAGTGGACTTGTATGTCTTCCATTTCCTAATAATTGCTCCCACAGTTGATTTCTTCAAACCAAGCTGCTTACCTATTGCAGATTCAGTCTTCCCAGCCTGGTGCAGGTCTACAATTTTGTTTCTGGTGTCCTTTGACAGCTCTTTGGTCTTGGCCATAGTGGAGTTTGGAGTGTGACTGTTTGAGGTTGTGGACAGGTGTCTTTTATACTGATAACAAGTTCAAACAGGTGTCATTAATACAGATAACGAGTGGAGGACAGAGGAGCCTCTTAAAGAAGAAGTTACAGGTCTGTGAGAGCCAGAAATCTTGCTTGTTTGTAGGTGACCAAATACTTATTTTCCACCATAATTTGCAAATAAATTCATAAAAAATCCTACAATGTGATTTTCTGGATTTTTTTTTCTCATTTTGTCTGTCATAGTTGACGTGTACCTATGATGAAAATTACAGGCCTCTCTCATCTTTTTAAGTGGGAGAACTTGCACAATTGGTGGCTGACTAAATACTTTTTTTCCCCACTGTATATATAAAACAGAGAACACCATCATGTTTGTAAGAGACTCATCTTTCCATAGAAGGGTCATTATAGTTTGTAGGCCAAACCGTTCGGACGCTACAGATGATTTTGTGAGAAGACCGATTTTCGGGATGTCTCATGGTCTGACAAACACCACTCTAGCTCTGTCACCTTTCACCGCAGATGCAGAAGTGCGACATAGGCAGATGTGGTGGATTGAGACGCATCCGATGCAAAAAAACAGATCTCTCTAGCTTAAACCGATGGATTTTGATGGGGATTTTTGTGTTATGCTAATTTGGGTGCGGACATCGACCTTAGGGGGTTAAAGGACAAAAATGATATATTCCTATATTGCACACATTTTTACCAGAGCCCTTTTGACCAGATTCTTATAGTGAGGGCTCTCCAACCATGTTCCTGGAAAGCTACCATCCTATAGGTTTTCGCTCCAACCCTTATCTAGCGTACCTGATTCTAACAATTAGCTGGTTGCTAAGCTGAATCAGGTTAGTTACAAGTGGGGTTGGAGTGAAAACCTACAGGAGCGTAGTTCTCCAGGAACAGGGTTGGATAGACCTGCTAGTGTATTAGGGAATAGGGTGGGTCAAAATTAGTGTACTAACTATAGGGAATACGGTCCATTTCGGACACAACCAGTGTCTCACCAGTCCACAGTTGATGGAGATTCCCTCCTTAGCTCGGTCTCCGGTCGCCCCGGTTCTCTTCAGCCTCTCTGACCCGGCCAGGTCCACAAAGTGAAACTTGGCCGTCAGTGTCTCATACTCTTCCATCTCTGAGTTGCAGTTAGCAATCTTGCTGTCCGTCTCGTTGTTGTCTTGCTGTGAGTTAGAAAACCCCCAGATGGATGCCTTTGTGTCAGTACCGTTATTCAAAAGCACTGTCCCTGTCACTAATGTAACATAACATAGAATGTCAGTAGCCTACCATAAACATAGTACGTCAGTACCATAATAAGAGTCATTTCTATATACAGTATGTCATTTACGTAACCTAGCATAATATGACGTGATAGCATAGGAGTGGCTATATCATTTCTGTAACGTCAAGATTAGGAGCAACTTCAGTCACTGTCATAACATATCATAACATGCTCTAACAGTGTCATAGCAAGTGACAGGCGTCACATCAGTAACAAAAGTGTAAATACGGAATAAGATAGGAGTTGGCAAGAGAGCACAAAAGGACTGGTACTAAGGCTAGGAATAAGCTGCTCTTGTACGTACATTGTCGGATGCACAGACTCTGACTTGGCACAGGTGAATGGTGAAGATGGCGTGAGAGCGGGAGCTCTGGACATTCATCTGGGTGCTGGCCGTGGTACGACACAGAGCCCCCAGCTTCAGACACTGCATCATCTGAGAGAGGAGAAAGAGATTGGATATGTGTGTTATCACTGTGTAATGATCATTTTATAGTGTATTTCAAGTTTTTAATTTCCTATATTACATATACACAGACATACACATTTCTCCTGGACCCCTGGACCACACATCCCAACACATACAACATACAGCGGATACCACACACACGCACGCACGTATGTATGTACGTACATCAGGGACGGCTTGTTCAATAGGGCGATATGGGCGACGCACTGCCAAACGGGAAAAGGAAGGGATTTTTTTTCTAATCAATTATATCACGGCAACAGCAGTTATCAGTGTTCACGTCTGATCTGCCAGCCACTAAATGTCAAATCAGGCTAAAGTCGTGCTTCAAATGGCCCCGCCCGTTTTTGGGGCGATTTCAGTCAAGTTGAAAATCGCCCAGAAGTCTCTCATAGCCTGTCATGTAAAATCTATTTTTTTCACATTTCAAAGCTTTCAATACATTCTCTATGGGTGTCTGTGGGCTTGCACTTACGCGCTTTCGTCATACGTGACGTAACGTTGAACGTAACTAAGACAATGGCGGCTATCAGCGTCTCTGTTGCGACCTGCAGTGCGGCGTTATTTTATGTTTTTAATTTGTAGACTTAGTTTACAAACATTCTGCCAACCATGGATTTCCAGTGGTTGGTTTTGGACTGATCTTGTTGATCGTGTACATACCCGCTACGAACGGACTAAATAATGAAAACGCTGCTGGCAGCTGAATCCCAATACAGCTGGGAGACTTGGCTGGATGAGTCCCGGACAGAGAAGTGGAGCCGGCCACCTTCACCCTGGTCAGAGCGGACCGCGATCCTGGTAAGAGAGCGACTCTGTACCCCGACATTGAACTGCTTTCTGTGTCATTGCGACCTTACTATCAATTCAATTCAATTTAAGGGCTTTATTGGCATGGGAAACGTGTGTTAACATTGCCAAAGCAAGGGAAGTAGATAGTAAACAAAAGTGAAATAAACAATAAATATTAACAGTAAACATTACACTCAGAAGTTTCAAAAGAATAAAGACATTTCAAATGTCATATTATGTATATATACAGTGTTGTTACAATGTGCAAATAGTTAAAGTACAAATGGGAAAATAAATAAACATAAATATGGGTTGTATTTACAATGGTGTTTGTTCTTCACTGGTTGCCCTTTTCTTGTGGCAACAGGTCACAAATCTTGCAGCTGTGATGGCACACTGTGGTTTTTCACCCAGTAGATAAGGGAGTTTATCAAAATTGGGTTTGTTTTCGAATTCTTTGTGGATCGCTGTAATCTGAGGGAAATATGTGTCTCTAATATGGTCATACATTTGGCAGGAGGTTAGGAAGTGCAGCTCAGTTTCCACCTCATTTTGTGGGCAGTGTGCACATAGCCTGTCTTCTCTTGAGAGCCAGGTCTGCCTACGGCGGCCTTTCTCAATAGCAAGGCTATGGTCACTGAGTCTGTACATAGTCAAAGCTTTCCTTAAGTTTGGGTCAGTCACAGTGGTCAGGTATTCTGCCACTGTGTACTCTCTGTTTAGGGCCAAATAGCATTCTAGTTTGCTCTGTTTTTTTGTTTGTTCTTTCCAATGTGTCAAGTAATTCTCTTTTTGTTTTCTCATGATTTGGTTGGGTCTAATTGTGTTGTTGTTGTTGTTGTTGTTGTCCTGGGGCTGTGTGGGGTCTGTTTGTGTTTGTGAACAGAGGCCCAGGACAAGCTTACTTAGGGGACTCTTCTCCAAGTTCATCTCTCTGTAGGTGATGGCTTTGTTATGGAAGGTTTGGGAATCGCTTCCTTTTAAGTGGTTACTATCTGCCCCGTGAGTTCCCCCAATTGTTTGTTACCGTTGTGTACTGTTGATAATCACAAGTTTACTGGAGAACTGAGACCAAGTAGAGACTTTGGACAGGGTGGATATGGTATAATAAAGGCAGTTTATTCAGAGGTAAAGATATCTGGAATCGCGTGCACGGACTCGTGCACGTGTGTAGGTCACCTAAATCATCAGAAAAATTGCCCCTCCTGAGAATTTTTTCAGGAGCCGCCACTGACGTACATTACGTACGTCCCTACAGACGGGTTTAGGGTCTTTAAATATTGTGTGGCTGAAGGGCGGGTGGGTGGCGGGCAGGTTGAATAAAGAGTACCTTCAAAAATCCATGAATGTATAATTATTGTGCAATTTATATAGTCTACATTGAGGTTTTTATTTCACTATTTTAGGCTACCTGGTATTAGTGCATAAACCTAAGCTTTTAGGGCGTAACTGTACGCGCGTCAAATAGCCTGCACAGCCAATCTCCAAATAATGCTTTTGGGAATGGGGCAAAGGACATTGTCGAAGTTAAATTCAATAAGAAAAAAGCTGCGAATGGAGAGCTGAAAATAAAAGAGAAGGGAGGGCCAGAAAAGTAATGTTTGGAAAATATTTGGTGAAGTGGTAAAAGAGGATAGCAGTGCCGGCTATGTTAAGTGTGATGATTCTGAGGTGCTGTACAAATTCGACAGTCACAAGACAGGACTTCAAATAGGCCTATGGCATGTCAAGGGAACTGTAGCATACTTTTTTGTAAACTCCAAAGTCCTCTGATAATACTAGACCGGTGCAAACCGACATCCCTGTGTTTTGAGAGAAATGTCTTAATTTGACAGGTGCTACTCGCGGTATGAGCAAGAAAACGGTGCATTCTGAAAGTATTCAGACCCCTTGACTTTTTCCACATTTTGTTACGTTACAGCCTTATTCTAAAATGGATGTAAAAAAATAAAATAAATCTCATCAGTGTACTCACAACACCCCATAATGACAAAGCAAAAACAGTTTTTTTGACATTTTTGCAAATGTATTAAAATAAAAAATAGGAAATATCACATAAGTATTCAGACCCTTTACTCAGTACTTTGTTGAAGCACCTTTAGCAGCGATTACAAGGCTCAACTCTTCTTGGGTATGACACTACAAGCTTGGCACACCTGTATTTGGGGAGTTTCTCCCATTCTTTTCTGCAGATCCTCTCAAGCTCTGTCAGGTTGGATGGGGAGCGTCGCTGCACAGCTATTTTCAGGTCACTCCAGACATGTTCGATCAGGTTCAAGTCCAGGCTCTGGCTGGGCCACTCAAGGACATTCAGAGACTTGTCCCAAAGCCACTCCTGTGTTGTCTTGGCTGTGTGCTTAGGGTCGTTGTCCTGTTGCAAGGTGAACCTTCGCCCCAGTCTGAGGTCCTGAGCGCTCTGGTATGGTTTAGAAACTTGTGAACAAAGGTCCAGTTATCAGTGTAGCCTGTTATCGCCTGGACTTATCTTCACACCTAGAAAAAAACCTCCAGGCTTCTGTCGTAACTGTGAATTTATATACAGAATTTTTTTTTTTACAGGCGGCCGTTTGGAAAAAAACGTCCGAATGGTCCTCTGGAATAACGGACATTATGGGGTAATAAATACATAACCAACTAGTCCCGTGCGAATAGGGCTATAGCCTTAGTAATAAGCATTCCTTGCAGTAAAATGATACACCAAATGTAGGAAAAATTTGGACTTGGGAACAGGAGTGGAGAAATATGATTTATTTCTGCATCTTGAGAGAATGTGATGCTCAGTTAGTACGATCTGTAGAGGTGCTGTCTTCATCATAAAAGCATCATAAAAGCTGGTAGTATTTCAACCACATAAAATATGCATCAAAGCCAAACTGAAATCTTATCCGAAACACGTTGGGTCGTTTTCAGCTTTCTTTTTCCTTACAACTGGTCAGAAGAGAAGCTACATGTATTTAATTATAGACAAGTTGACTAACGAATAGCCTACCAAAATGTCAGAAATTATAAGCAGAAACATATCCTAATCAGGGAAAACAAAATCCTGCACCCCATGTCAAAAAATCGTTCTGCAGTCTTTGACTGTAGCCTATAGCGCATTTTCTATATTTGCGGGTTAGGGCCTCAGATTTTCACTTTATCACATTTGGTCAGGCGGTTGCGGATGGGTTATTAGCAGCTAAGGGCGGGTGCAGGTGAAAAAACAGCTGACCCGCGAACCACTAACGTACATACCTCTGCCTCAGAGGCTACAGTCCGTGTGGTCACCCCCACTGTGTAGATTCCTCCATTAGCGTCCTCGTGGATCTTAATGTGGGATTTCTGCGTCCGAGCCTCCAGGTCCCTCGTAGAGTCAAACAGATCCAGCACCTCCTCATTGTAAAGCTAAACCAGGACATACACATAAACACACAATATTATACTTATTTCTTACCGTGGTGAATTGAGCACTGTGAAATTCCATGAAAAAATCATAGGTTCTGATAGTTTGTATCCTATTCCAGTTCTGATATCACACTTATGCAAGACCATATCTGATTATGTCAGACTGAAAGAGAGTGAGCAACACGAGTAGGACTGTCTGACTCAGAGTCTGAACAATGTTAAACAGCAGAGGACTCTCAGAGTCTAAAAGACACAGGAGACAACAGTAGCACTGTGAGACAGACTCCATATCAAGATACATTTTCTAACACACACCTACACCAGAGATTTTTTTTTAATAGAATGTAACAGGCTTCGCCACCACTGCAATTCTCTCTGGTGTGACCTCTATGAATGGCTTTTCTACACCCGTAACTTGGTTTTGTGTTGGTGCCCAAGGTCTAGAGCAGTACATCTAAATACAAGGCTCTGCCAAGGGCCTAGTTTGATGAAAAGTGGGTGAATAAAAGGTAAATAACTTACAGTTCATTCGGAAAGTATTCAGACCCCTTCACTTTTTCCACATTTTGTTACGTTACAGCCTTATTATAAAATGGATTCAATAAATATTTTCCTCATCAATCTACATAAATACCTTATTTACATAAGTATTCAGACCCTTTGCTATGTGACTCGAAATTGAGCTCAGGTGCATCTTGTTTCCATTGATCATCCTTGAGATGTTTCTACAACTTGATTAGAGTCCACCTGTGGTAAATTCAATTGATTGGACATGATTTGGAAAGGCACACACCTGTCTATATAAGGTCCCACAGTTGACAGTGCATGTCAGAGCAAAAACCAAGCCATGAGGTCGAAGGAATTGTCCGTAGAGCTCCGAGACAGAATTGTGTCGAGGCACAGATCTGGGGAAGGGTTCCAAAACATTTCTGCAGCATTGAAGGTCCCCGAGAACACAGTGGCCTCCATCATTCTTAAATGGAAAAGGTTTGGAACCACCAAGACTCTTCCTAGAGCTGGCCGCCCGGCCAAACTGAGCAGTTGGGGGAGAAGGGCCTTGGTCAGGGAGGTGACCAAGAACCTGATGGTCACTTTGACAGAGCTCCAGAGTTCCTCTGTGGAGACGGGAGAAACTTCCTGAAGGACAACCATCTCTGTAGAACTCCACCAATCAGGCCTTTATGTTAGAGTGGCCAGACGGAAGCCACTCCTCAGTAAAATGCACATGACAGCCCGCTTGTAGGACTCTCAGACCATGAGAAACAAGATTCTCTGGTCTGATGAAACCAAGATCGAACTCTTTGGCCTGAATGCCAAGCGTCACGTCTGGAGGAAACCTGGCACCATCCCTACGATGAAGCATGGTGGTGGCAGCATCATGCTGTGGGGATGTTTTTCAGTGGCAGGGACTGGGAGACTAGTCAGGATTGAGGGAAAGATGAATGGAACAAAGTACAGAGAGATCATTGACGATAACCTGCTCCAGAGTGCTCAGGACCTCAGACTGGGGCAAAGGTTCACCTTCCAACAGGACAATGACCCTAAGCACACAGCCAAGACAACGCAGGAATGGCTTCAGGACAAGTCTCTGAATGTCCTTGAGTGGCCCAGCGAGAGCCCGGACTTGAACCCGATCGAACATCTCTGGAGAGACCTGAAAATAGCTGTGCAGCGAAGACTCGAGGCTGTAATCAGTGCCAAAGTACTGAGTAAAGGGTCTGAATACTAATGTAAATGTAGTTTAAAATTTTAATTTATTATATATGTGCAAAAATGTCTAAAAACCAGTTTTTGCTTTGTCATATTGGGGTATTGTGTGTAGATTGATGAGGGGAAAAAATGATTTAATCAATTTGAGAATAAGGCCGTAACATAATAAAATGTGGAAAAAGTCAAGGGGTCTGAATATTTTCTGAATGCACTGTATTTATTATGGTTGATTTGTTGGACGTCCTGTTGCTAGTCGACAGACATGCTGTTGACATGTTATGGATAGACTACCCAAATGAAGTGTTACCCATTCATTTAGTCATTCACATCTCTGGTTGTTACAAGAGGCCAAGGGGGGTAAACCTAAGACGCAAACAAAACCTCTCCCATCTGTTTTCCCATGGATTAATGTAGAGTATACGTTTTAAAGACGCTAATTCCTAATACTGTAATGCCAAAATATGTAGACATTTTAAATGGCCGCCAAGATTAAAGTTTTAAAGGGTCAAAGTCTTAAAGGACAATTTAGCTTTTTTTACAACCAAATCTCTATTTTTGTTATAGAAGGGTCCAGATACTTTTTTTGTGAATTCACTTGGTTTTGAAAAAACATGAACAAATGCTCCAAAAACACCCAAATACGTCCTTTTAGAAATGGAGCTCTCAGTATAGTGGTGCAGGTCTTTAGATGTTGTACACAAAATTGTGTCAATCCAAACTTTATCCACAACGTTACATTCCATTTTGTTGTGACTCGAGCGATCCCTCTCCGTCTAACAGCAGACTACATGGACAATTGAACAGCTGGTTAGGGAAACAGCTTGAGTCGCACCAAATGGAATATAACGTTGTGGCTACATTTCAGAATGACACAATTTCTAATCACCTGCATCACTATACTGAGAGCTTTTTAGTTTCTAAAAGGACGTATTTTGGTGTTTTTTCAGAGCCCCCATACTTCACAACGAGGATAAGGAAGTGAATCGCTGGTTGGGGTAAGTTTCACAAAAACAAGTGAAATCGCAAAAAAAAGGGTATGGACCCTTCTATAACATGCCATTTAGATACAAAATAGAGATTTGTTTGTAAAAAAGCTCACTTCTACTTTAAAGCCCTTTGTTTGTGCTGAAATTACATCTGTTTTAGTAGAATGGACATTCCCATTCACTGTTCTGAGGCGGCTGGACTGGCCACCATATTGGATGTGTTTTTTCATTGCTTACATTATTGGGTAGTCATATCCTTTCTACTAACTCCTTTTCTATGACAGATCCAGTATATTACTCATTACTTAAAATGAGTAGACTCATTCTGTCCACATGTGGCCTCTGTCTGTCAGTATGACAAGCAAACACAACTGTTCAGTCATTCTGTGTTAACCCTTGCCACTCCGAAACGTGACCCTAACAGCCCTGCTCCCGCCCTCTGACAGCTGTCCACAGTCAACAGTCTGAGTAATCTTTATTTAGGAGACTAGAGATGGGAGCTAGTTAAATTGTCAAGTGTCAACACATAGGCTACGTAAGCCTGGCATGGGGCTGTAATGTCTAGTCATGTATTATTCCACATAATCCTGTGTTGGAGAGTGGGGGTATGTCCCTGTCCCTTTCCCAATCTCACTGTATAACATATTTCCAAGTAGAATGTCACATATATTCCTTGCCCGTGTCTCTGTGCCTCCTTTGTAACGCCGTAGTCCATACCTCCAAGAACTGTGCGTTGATCTTGAACTCGGGCACGGGGCGTCCCTGCTCTTTAGCGGCCTTCTGGCGCTCCTCGATGCCCCTGAAGAGGTGGCTGACCGCCCGGGGAATGATGCCCAGCTCCTCCTCCCCGATGTTCACATCAAACCCTGTACCCATGGTGTAGGTCTTACCTGACCCCGTCTATAGGAGGAGGAGGAGGAGGAGGAGGTGAGAGAGAGGATGATAAGACAGCGATGGAGAGGAAAGATGAATAGAAGCGTGAGAGGGAGATAGGAAAGAGTGGGGAGAGGATGAGGAGGGGGAAAAAGATAAGGATTAGGAAAGGAGAGGGTGGGAATGAGCAAGGAGGAGAGAGAGAGAGATAACAAGAGTTTAATGAATTAATTCTGTGAAATAAATTAAAGTTTCATTTAAATCTGCTGTGTTTGTATCCAAGTGTTAAGAACCCTCTGATTCTGCTTACGGGGTCAGACTGTGGGGAAAGTGTTAAAACTGGATTAGTCCATCCCATCCCATCCCAGCACATACTAGACAGACACATATTCTACCAAATGTCCTCTGCAGCCTGACAGGGACAAACTGAGCAGAGCTGGGCTTGGCCGAACCAGGCTACCTAAAGCCTGGGCCAACCACTGTAGCTACTGTCCATACAGTATGGATGACAGACAATAAATAGGTCACCATCACTGCAGCAGTGGTGGAGGGGAATGGAAGGGGGGAAGAGGAGTTCACATTAAAAATGTATGGACATCTTAGATGTGTGTATGCCTACTTAACCGCATCACTTAAGACCCCCCACCATTTAAATCCCCCTCCCATCAAACAGACTGAGTCCTAGAAAGCCCCTACTATGAGAGAAAAAGGCTCAGTCGCCAAGGCAACCGGGGTGAAGGGGAGAGAAGCCAAACTTCAATGTAATTTCCATTGCTACAGAGTCAGACTGACAGGAAAAAGAAAGAGAAAAACCTCTTAAAGAAAGAGGCAGCTAGAGAAGAGTATGATTTGTTTAATTGGTAGGAAACGAGAGGGAGCGGGACAGAGGGGGTGCTTTGGTGGTCTTACTATATGTAGATTAGGAGTGCTTTATGAGGGCTTGCAATGACAGAAGCACCCCCAATACTCTCAGAAAGCTTTTATAAAAACTATACAAGCACTCCAAGAGCTAATAAGTATTGGAGGGGTCATTGAGTTTTCAGGACCTCGCACACACACGTGTTAGGCAGGATTATGATACCAATTCAGTCTTTGACTAGTGATTCAACATAAGCTTTTGCACTACACAAATACCCAATAACTGCCTTACAATGTCAGGCACAGTGCAAACTAGTGGAATATGGGACAACTGCTATAGCCCAGAGTTTTTCCTGGCCACATGACCTGACCAACAAAAACCCCTGGCCTATGCAAATATCAACACTTAGGCCCAAACGGCCATGCAGTCAGAACAATCAACCAAGATCAGTTGAGGTGTCTTTGAGGGCCATCATGAAGAGACTTGCCTGGCCGTAGGCAAAGATGGTGGCATTGTATCCTTCGAAGCAGCCCTCGATCAGTTTCTCAGTGCAGTTAGCATAGATGCTGTCCTGACAGGAGTCCATGTCGAACACGTAGTCGTACGTAAACGCCTTGTCTTTACCCAGCATCACCTGGGGCTCCCCCGGGGTCACAAACGTACAGATGTGACATCCCTCGATCTTCTCCCGGGCCAGCTGAGGACGAATCCTGGTGGAGATAGAGATGAGAGCGAGAGCGAGACAGAGACAGAGATAAATGTCACTGTCAACAAAAGCTAAACATACTGCAATTGGCTTAACCTATGTAAACATAATGCTGTTTTTAGTGTTCACATTTTTTGTGTGTGTTAAGTGTTCAATATGTACAGTAACATTCACCACTGTTAATTTAAGTTGTTGTACTATTAAATGTACACTTCAAACAAGGAGTTAACAAAGGTATTAACTCCCCTTACAAGCCTATAAAAAGGCCAGTCTAGCAGCAGCAGGTATACATACAGTTGTCGGTAGGCCTAAGCATTAGCTAATAGGTCTCGTCCTCACGCTACCCTGAATCTCTGACCCAATACTCTGCCCCATAAAACCATCCAGCTGGCTTCATATGTATTTATGTGTGTATGTCCGTGTGTATGAGATTGGGAGTGTGTGTGTGTGGGGAGTACGAATGTGAGCTAGAGACGCACTAAGCTCCAATGCTGAATGTCAGTAATGCCCTCCTGTTGGCTGGACAACTGACAATTCGATACATTTTGCCATAGGGCTGACAGAATTTGTCAAGCTAATTTCCTGCAATTCGACCATTTTGCCATGGCTTATGCCGTGCTCTTATGTTATCTGAGTGACTCAAACGTTATAACAAAAATCCATTTTGCCATGACATTTTTTTTATTTTAAATTCTCCCTGACTGTCCAGTTTTTATTTTGGTGGTTGTTAGTTCTCAAAGATGATCTTATAAATACATGGCTCCAATATCTTTTCTACATTCTTTAAGTTCATGGCAAATATTTAGCACACTGCTGCTAAATGAATGTAGGGGAAACACTGAAAGTATTGGATTCCCAAAAAGGCCTAAAACAGCTTTTACAATACTGCATATTGTAACACTTTCTAATACTGTATCTTTATGCCATAGTCCACAAACAGGAGATGTTTATTCTTACTGTATACAACTCCTCCAGTCACTGTCAGACTAATGGCTAAAGGCACCTGACAGTGGGCCTGCCTGCCTGCCCTGTGTTTGTCTATAAGGACTGCATTGTCCCCTGCAGGCACAGAGAACAATGTTGTGGTCGGAACACAGTGCACTCATTGTGTCTGACTGACACCGGATCCCACCGCTGCCATCAACGACCAAACCTTCTACGGGATTACACAGCCTGCCGGACAGAGGGAGAGATGAAGGGATGGGGGGAGATAAACGGCCTGGCTGGAGGTCATTGGGATGTCCGCTAGATAACTGGAACACAGGATTACGATATCGTACAAGGCGGGAGTGGGGTGTACTGTAGCGGATAGGTGAGACCAATGTCAAACACTCCTCTTTTATATGCCCACATGAGGTAGGCTATGTGGTGAACAAGGTCAGCAGAACATCATTTACATTTTAGTCATTTAGCAGACACTCTTATCCAGAGCGACTTACATGAGCAATTAGGGTTAAGTGCCTTGCTCAAGGGCACATCGACAGATTTTTCACCTAGTCGGCTCTGGGATTAGAACCAGCGACCTTTCGGTTACTGGCACAACACTCTTAACCACTAAGCTACCTGCCACCCCATCAAACAGTAGGTCAAAAATGAATGGTTCTGATTCCACTAGATTAAATTATTTTGATTTCAACATAGAATTAAATACTAATATACTTTAATACCGAACATGTATAAAAAGTATATGTAAAAAATTTAGTGAAGTGAATGAGCCCCTCTCTACTAGGTAAAGATAAATCGGGGGCCTGTGAGTTAGAGGCCAGGTGGAAGACTGGTCTATTTGGGACCATCAGACATTGGGAGTGGAGTGGAGTGGAGGAGGGGGGGCCAAGGTGACCTGAGGGTCAGGGTCAGAGTGCTCGGAAAATCTGCCAGAGAAGCTAGTTTAACTTCCCATCAGGCACCGAATGCTCCATCCTATGGAAAACAACCAAACAGGCAACTACATGCTCAACAACAACCATGGGACAATATACTTTTAATGCATATAAAGAAACATCAAACTGTCTGTTCTGTTAAGACACATGCAAGATACATTTTGGGCAAGCTATAGGCTATTCACGCTAGGCTCGATTGCCAGTCGTAGAGGTCTTTGTGTCTGTCAGGTTAAAGACTATATTCACGCTAGCTTTTTAGTGAGATTCTGTCTTTAAAAAACTAAGGACAAATTCCCCTCGTCCCCCTCAGAGCAATCATCACTTAAATAGATGGTTTCTGAGCATTTTAACATTTAGCTCTGTAGCCAAGGTGAGGTCATTTTCTCAACCCAAACACAACACGTTTACAAGTCTGGTTAAGGAACTGAACACGCCCCAACCTGCTGTCTATCCCTGCACCATCACCACCTCCACTCCCTGCCGCTTCTCCAGCACCACTGCACTCTCCATAAATCATTAAGGGCCGTGCGTATGGAGGGAGAAGATAGAGGGAGGAGAGGTGGGGGCGAAAGACTTCTTTATGCACATTTTCTGCAGAAGGGGAAAATAAGGCAGAAGAAACCAAATACAACACTCAGCACCGGTGCTGCAACAGGGCAGTCCAGTTTCACATTTTTGTTGTTCTTTAGGGAAGAGCGAAGTGCAATAGATGAGTGTGCAAGGAGGCCAATCAAGACGCACGGTGGGCCTGGGCTAGTGTGTTCATCACGTAGCATGTGATAGATCTGGTTAGCTCCCTGAGCAGTCAGCTTTCTCTTCTAACACCCATACTCAGATTACAGTCGCTGGGACAGACACCTTCAGAAACACCTCTACCCAGAGTGAGAGCACAGACGAGGAATACTGTCTGAAGGGGCTCAGAGGAACTCTACTCTATGTCTCACACACACAAACACATGCTTGCATGCCCACATACATGTATGAGACAGTACAAGTATGTGTAGTATCACAAGAGCCAAGCTTTGGTCCAAGCTTTGATCCTAGACAAAGACTTGCAGCCATGTAGTTTTATCCACTATGAAGGGAAACTGGGGTTCCTGAAACTGAGCTCTGGTCAACCCTAACTATAGTGTTCACCAATAACAGTGCTCAATTTACACCTTCACAGTTTAAACGTTTAGTTTAAAATACTTCATTTGTGTTTGTGGAGGACAGTGTCTGCTGTCTAACAGTCTGCAGTGTAGGCCTACTGTACTGTTCTTTGTGTTGCAGTGGTTGACTTTAAAGAAGGGAAGAGGTTGCCATGGATACTGGTAATGGCAGTGGGAGTTAAAGGAATAATAATATCTATGCAGGACATCATGATGCCAATGAGCCAGTCTAAGTGATGTGTCCCAAATGGCACCATTTCCCTATATAGTCCACTACTTTTGACTATGGGCCCTGGTCAAAAGTACTGCACTATATAGGGAATAGGGTGCCATTTGGGACACAGGTTAAATTACGCCAACCAGAGGGAGACAGGAGACAGACATCCTCAGCATCATCCTTTACAGGCATCTTTAGCATGGCTCTAATAGCTATTACAGAGCTGAGCGTATACTTGATTATGAGTACACTTGACTAAGTATGTGTTAATTATGAGTGACACTTGGAAGCAACAACAAGGGGACAGAACAGTAGGGCAGCCCTAGCTTCTGTTTCAGTCTTGGGGAAACGATAGGCCTTACAGTGCAATCCATGGCACCCCATGTTCCCCAACAAACACAGTATAATCCCTCCATAGCAAGTCTAGTTCTATGAATCCCTCTTGATCCTGTAGTATGTTGACATCAACCTTGCCGTTTTGGCAACACATTCCAAACGTAACGGCAATGCTCAATATATAATCCCCAACACACGAGAGAGAGAGCGAGACAGAGGTTGAAGAAAATTACTCAGAAATAGCGAGATACTGTACATACAGTGCCCTCCGTAATTATTGGGACAGTGAAGTATTTTTTCTTCTTTTGGCTCTATACTCCAAAAGTTTGGATTTGAAATAAAAAAATGAGGTTAAAATGCAGACTGTCAGTTTTAATTTGAGGGTATTTTCACCATATTAGGAGAAACGTTTAGAAATACAGCACGTTTTGTACATAGTCTCCCCATTTTAGTGGATCGAAAGTATTGGGACAAATTCATTTATATGTGCAATAAAGTAGTAAAAAGTTAAGTATTTGGTCCCATATTCATAGCACGCTTCACTATCCCAATATTAAAATGGCTCGAACCTATTATCTTTCTCCAGAATTATCACTTGGGAGTCACACTGAGAGGATGATGTTTACCTTGTTGCCATAGAAGTATGGGTCGCCAAGGAAAACCGCTCAGGGATTTCACCATGAGGCCAACGGTGATTTTAAAATAGTCAGAGTTTAATGGCTGTGATAGGAGAAAACTGAGAATGGATCAACATTGTAGTTACTCCACAATACTAACCTAATTGACAGAGTGAAAAGAATGAAGCCATTCACTTTTTGTCCTGAATACAGTGTTATGTTTGGGGCAAATCCAATAAAAACACATTAGTGCATAGTGGTGGCTGCATCATGTTATGGGTATGCTTGTAATCGTCAAGGATTGAGGAGTTTTTCAGGTTGAAAAATAAATGGAATGTACAGGCAGATTTTGCACAGGCAAAATCCTAGAGGAAAACCTGTTTCATTGTGCTTTTCACTAGACACTGGGAGATTAATTCACCTTTCAGCGCGATAATAACCTAAAACACAAGGCCAAATCTACACTGGAGTTGCTTACCAAGAAGACAATGAATGTTCCTGAGTGGCCAAGTTACAATTTTGACTTAAATCTACTTGAAAATCTATGGCAAGATGTGAAACTGGTTGACTAGCAATGATCAACAACCAATTTAACAGAGCTTGAAGAATTATTTCAATAATAATATGCAAATATTGCACAATCCAGGGGTGGAAAGCTCTTAGATACTTACCCAGAAAGACTCACAGCTCTAATCGCTGCCAAAGGTGATCCTACAAAGTATTAACTCAGGGGTGTGACACATATGGAATCATGTAGTAACCAAAGAAGTGTTAAACAAATCAAAATATATTTTATATTTGAGGTTCTTCAAAGTAGCCACCCTTTGCCTTGATGACAGCTTTGCACACTCTTGGCATTCTCTCAACCAGGTTAATGAGGAATGCTTTTCCAACAGTCTTGAAAGAGTTCCCAAATATGCTGAGCACTTGTTGGCTGCTTTTCCTTCACTCTGTGGTCCAACTCATCCCAAACCATCTCAATTGGGTTGAGGTCAGGTGATTGTGGAGGCCAGGTCATCTGATGCAGCACTCCATCACTCTTCTTCTTGGTCAAATAGCCCTTACACAGCCTGGAGGTGTGTTTTGGGTCATTGTCCTGTTGAAAAACAAATGATAGTCCCACTAAGCGTAAACCAGATGGGATGCCACAAACCAGATGGGATGGTTAACTTTTAACAAGGCACACCTGTTAATTGAAATGCATTCCAGGTGACTACCTCATGAAGCTGGTTGAGAGAATGCCAAGAGTGTGCAAAGTTGTCATCAAGGCAAAGGGTGGCTACTTTGAAAATCTAAAGACACGTTTTCACTTTGTCATTTTGGGGTACTGTGTGTATGTGGGTGAGAAAAAATATCTATTTAATCCATTTTGAATTTAACACAACAAAATGTGGAATAAGTGAAGGGGTACGAATACTTTCTGAAGGTGGAACAAGCTCCCCCATGACGCCAGGACAGCGGAGTCACTGACCACCTTCCGGAGACACTTGAAACCCTACCTCTTTAAGGAATACCTGGAATAGTCTAACAGTAATCCTTCTACACCCCCCTTCCCCCAGTGGTGGTTGTCCCACTGGCTATCCTAAGTTGAATGCACCAATTTGTAAGTCGCTCTAGATAAGAGCGTCTGCTAAATGACTTAAATGTAAATGTAAATGAAGGGACTGTACAGTCCCAATGGCCATCACAATCTGATTAAAATGACATAAGAGGAAAGAACAAAGCCCAATATTTTGAGGGAATAGCACTGCTTTTCCTTTGAAAAACTCCCCTGCCTCCACCCCCAGGCCCTCAAGCACGTCAAGCTTGGGATCCACCGGCGTTCAACCTTGCTGTGTTGAGAAAGGACTCCCATCTATGTGTCAACAGTGGGCCAACAAATGAGGGCGTGACACAAACGCTGGCCCCCCAAAAATCTGCCACCATGTGAAGCTGTTTTCAAGGCAAGGGGGTAACGTGTGACAATGTAACACGTTAGAGTACTCAGATAAGTTACTTGTAACCACAAAAAAAGTGAACACGTTAGTTTTTCAATTTAAGTAATCAGTTCATGAATTACTTTTTCAAATAAGCAAGTTGTTACTTTTACAATATTATTTCCCTTTTTCTTATTGGCACAAATAACAAATGAAAATCCCCCCCCCCCAGCTGATGAGGGCCCATCAAAACTACACCTAAACTATATCGAAACTAATTTCACACATATCATATACAATATTATATTGACAGTAGTCTGATGGGTGACAATCTTATCAATTGTTAAAGGAGAATTTTGCTTTTTTACAACCAAATCTAAAATGTTGATGTAAATGGCATGTTATAGAAGGGTCCAGACACTTTTTTTGGCGTTTTCACTTGTCTTTGAGAAACTGACCCCCAACCAGCCATTAATTTCCTTATCCTCGTTGTGCAGTATGGGGGCTCTGAAAAAACATCCTTTTAAAAACAAAAAAGCTCTCAGTATAGTGATGCAGATCTTTACATGTTGTACACATGAGTAAATGAGGGATACGAAGTATTGCATTTTTTTGTACATTACCCCTCGCTTAACCCAGAAGCCAGCCGCACCAGTGTGTTGGAGGAAACCCCGTCCAGCTGGCGACGGAAGTCAGCTTGCAGCGCCCGGCCTGCCACAAGGTGTCGCTAGAGTGCGATGGGACAAGGAAATTCCGGGCCGGCCAAACCCTCCCCTAACCCGGACGACGCTGGGCCAATTGTGCGCCGCTTCATGGGTCTCCCGGACATGGCCAGCTGTAACAGCCTGGGATCGAACCTGGGTCTGTAGTGACGCCTCAAGCACTGTGATGCAGTGCCTTAGACGGCTACGCCACTCGGGAGGCCAAGGGATACGAAGTATATTGAAAGCAGGTGCTTGCCTTCCACACAGGAAGTTCCAGACACTTGTAAAATCTATGTCAAGGCGCACTGAAGCTGTTCTGGCAGCTCGTGGTGGCCCAACGCCCTATTAAGACATTTTATGTTGGTGTTTCCTTTATTTAGGCAGTTACCTGTAGCAGCAGGCTACACAGAGAATGGAACAGCTGGATTTATAACGAATGGAATATAACATTGCGGATAAAGTTTGGAATGATACAATTTCATGTGTACAACATCTAAAGACCCGCATCACTATCCTGAGAGCGTTTCAGTTTCTAAAATAACATATTTGGGTGTTTTTTGAGCATTTGTTCATGTTTTTTCAGGAGGATGAGGAAATTAATCGCTGTTTGTGTTAAGTTTCTCAAAAACATGTGAAATTGCAAAAAAAGTGTCTGGACCCTTCTATAACCTCCCATTTACATACAACTAAGGATTTGGTTGTAAACAACTTCTCTTTTAAACTGTATATGAAGAATCTGATGAACAGCGCAGCTTGGAATTGACCCAGAGGCAGGGAAATGGAGGCCAACAATTATCCTACAGTGTCACAAGCAGGTAAGGCGTTTTGATGTATATAGAGAAAGAGCAGATTCTGCATTTTCCAAATCACCTATCCTTGCCAAAGAACTCTTTAAAACGACCACTTGAGCGCTATTTCAAAATATAACTATTTTGCAATTCTATAAGTGCACGCGATTCCATACGTGTACTCGCAACACTTAGTTTCATAATGTTTTCTTAAGACCTGCCTTTAACAGATGTATAATGAATTATCTCTGTGATGTTGTTTATTTAATGGATTTTAACACTTGAATTGTGGTGTTTTAGTGGTTTTTCGTTTGTAGCCTGCATATAGCCTACAGTTACATAAACTAATGAAAATGCTATTGTGTTCTTTGAAATACATTTTCTTTCATATTCTAATGTTACTTAAGACCTTCATAAACACAACCAAATGATACTTCTTTACGATAGGCATAGAATGTTGAATTCAAGAAGACATGTCATTGGCTTAGGTAGCGTACGGGGGTATCGAGACCCGGCTTTTCTAGTGTTAAGGAAATAGCATAAGAATTACCAACATGCGCAAGGCATCTTCAAAGGGGTTTTTGTTTTTGGTAACGCAAAAGTAATGTAACAAGTTACTTTCCACAGTAAGTAACGTTGTAACGTAACAAGTAACTTTTAATGGAAGTAACATTAACAAGTTACCTTTAAAAGTACTATTCCCCAACACTGGATAAGAGATAAGACAGCTTAAACATTCAAGTGGAAGTTCATTGGAAATAGCCAGGGGTGAAGATTAACGAACACTTGCTTCATGTTACTAATCTATCTTTCTTGTCTTTACAATGCATACACAGAAATGGTAATTTAACATGATAGGTGGAGCATCCTGGCAAGAAAGTTGTCCCACCTGATGTAAATGTATCCACATCCACTCACACCTTATGCAGCTGCAGATTCCAACAGTGTGTGTGTGTGTGTGTATAGCTGCCAGTGTGGAAGCAGCAGGACAGGTGGGCAGTACTCATTTGTACGACCTGCCTCCAGCACAGCTGTATGTTTTTATGAAAAACAGATTGTATGACATGTCCTGTGCTCTACTGCACTGTACTGTCCAAACTTATGAAACAGACGTCAAATTTCAACTACTTTTCAACTTGGGCTGGGAATTGCCAGGGACCTCTAGATACGATATTATCACGATACTTATGTGCCGATACGATATGTATTGTGATTCTCAAGATTCTCACGATTCTGTATGTATTGCGATTCGATACTGTAATTTTATTGCGATTCAATGTTCCAAACATATTGTTCACCATATGTCTGCTGCAGAGGGACAAGAGAGAGCCATAACAACAAGTTTTGTTCAGTCATGCAAATAAAAGTGCTGAAAACAAATTGGCTCCTTATTTAAAAAAAGATAGAGAACGAGCTATACTGGAGTTTTGGTGCAGCTACAGCCAACTAGCGCAAAATTAATACTGCAATATTGTCAAAACGATACGATATGTCATCTAAAATAATATCCCGATATGTAACTGTATTGATTTTTTCCCCCCATCACTATTTTCAACATCCATGGATGTCCGGTGTCGGTCGGTGCTCAGTGGGTGAGAGGGCTGGTTACAATAAATGGAAAGAGAGGGGGCTCGTGGGTAGGTGTCAGTAAGCACAGGGCTCTACGCTGACCTTTTTTGCAAGGAGCAAGTCTGTGCCTAAGTTGAAAAATGTAGGCGCAAAATAAATTTAGGAGCACAATTAAAAATATTTGAGGTATTAAAGCTAGAATTAGGTGCATATGCGAGTAAAATGGTCACACTGTAGGGCCCTGAAGAGCCAGAAGAGGTGACATTAAATGGAGAGAAGAGAGACAGGGAGAGAGAGAGGGTGGGGTTGTCGAGACTGTTTTCACACTCTTGCTTTGACCTCCTCACCTCCTCGTGACAGAAAGAGAAAGAAAACAGTTATGAGCTGAACATAACAGTATGCCAGTGGAAGGGAGGACAGTAGCAGGTGACCCTATGAATTCCCAATGTAGCCAATTCAGTTGCAGTCAATTTGGTAACAGAATGATACGTTTTAATCACTTAATAAATCATAAACTAACTAATTGGTAGGTCTGCCTTTACTTGTTACTTCTGTGAACTTTCATTATCCTCCCTCCTCATGAGGGAGAGAAATTAGAAAATATCTTAAAGATATGTGGGTTTTTGGTAACAGAATAACAAGACACAAGGCAATATTTTTTTAACTTACAGAAGGCAAGTAAATTCTGTCAGGGATATTTACTTCATCATGATTGTGTTTTGATGCATTTCTAATACTGTTTAAGAATTTTTCTGGTAGATGTTTTTCTAAGACCTCTTTTCCATCTGTTTGACCAGAAATCAAAACCTTTGCTTATTCAAATTTCTTTGGGATGGAAAATGATTTGGACACACCTACTCATTCAAGGGTTTTTCTTTATTTTTACTCTTTTATACATTGTAGAATAATAGTGAAGACATCAAAACTATGAAATAACGCGTATGGAATCATGTAGTAACCAAGAAAGTGTTAAACAAATCAAAATATATTTGAGATTTGAGATTCTTCAAATAGCCATCCTTTGCCTTGATGACATCTTTGCACACTCTTGGTATTCTCTCAACCAGCTTCACCTGGAATGCTTTTCCAACAGTCTTGAAGGAGTTCCCACATATGCTGAGCACTTGTTGGCTGCTTTTCCTTCACTCTGCCGTCCGACTCATCATAAACCATCTCAATTGGGTTGAGGTCGGGGGATTGTGGAGGCCAGGTCATCGGATGCAGCACTCCAACACTCTCCTTGGTAAAATAGCCCTTACACCGCCTGGAGGTGTGTTGGGTCATTGTCTTGATGAAAAACAAATGATAGTCCCACTAAGCCCAAACCAGATGGGATGGCGTATCACTGCAGAATGCTGTTGTAGCCATGCTGGTTAAATGTGCCTTGGAGCTCCTCCTCTATTCTTTACGGTGGGAACTACACATGCGGCGATCATCCGGTCACCCACACTGCATCTCACAAAGACACGCCGGTTGGAACCAAAAATCTCACATTTGGACTCATCAGACCAAAGGACAGATTTCCACCGGTCTAATGTCTATTGCTCGTGTTTCTTGGCCCAAGCAGGTCTCTTCTTCTTCTTATTGGTGTCCTTTAGTAGTGGTTTCTTTGCAGCAATTCGACAATGAAGGCCTGATTCACACAGTCCCTTCTGAACAGTTGATGTTGATATGTGTCTGTGACTTGAACTCTGTGAAGCATTTATTTGGGCTGCAATTTCTGAGGCTGGTAACTCTAATGAACTTATCCTCTGCAGCAGAGGTAACTCTGGGTCTTCCATTCCTGTGGCGGTCCTCATGAGAGCCAGTTTCATCATAGTGCTTGATGGTGTTTGCGACTGTACTTGAAGAAACTTTCAAAGTTCTTGAAATGTTCCGTATTGACTGACCTTCATGTCTTAAAGTAATGATGAACTGTCGTTTCTCTTTGCTTATTTGAGCTGTTCTTGCCATAATATGGACTTGATCTTTTACCAAATAGGACAATCTTCTGTTTACCACCACAACCTTGTCACAACACAACTGATTGGCTCAAACGCATTAAGGAGGAAAGAAATTCCACAAATTAACTTTTAAGAAGGCACACCTGTTAATTGAGATGCATTCCAGGTGACTACCTCATGAAGCTGGTTGAGAGAATGCCAAGAGTGTGCAAAGCTGTCATCAAGGCAAAGGGTGGCTATTTGAAGAATCTCAAATATAAAATATATTTTGATTTGTTTAACACTTTTTTGGTTACTACATGATTCCATATGTGTTATTTCATAGTTTTGATGTCTTCACTATTATTCTACAATGTACAAAATAGTACAAAAGTAAAGAAAAACCCTTGAATGAGTAGGTGTGTCCAAACTTTTGACTGGTAGTGTATATATGCCTTCATTTCTCAAAAATATAGACTCTTAGCTTTCATTTGACACCAAATGTGATGTGCTCCTATGAACTTCACATGTTAGTGCTCATGGGGCTTTTTACATGGAAATGCCCTAAACAAACATACCAATGGACTGGCTCCATTGAAATTTTTGTCAATTAAAAAAATATATGTTATTGAAAATCATGCCATGGGTATTTCAAACTACCCCAAGCATAATATGCATACTGTAACTAAAGAGGCGACAGTGTGACAGA